>NC_139702.1:10037807-10317807 GCF_964188405.1 Protomyctophum parallelum
TTCCCTTCAATAAATAAATAAAACATACCTTCATTCCCTGTCTGTAGAATGGCCACCTGCTGCTCTGTAGTCTTCAGTCTGGCTTCCATGGATTCGATCGTCGTCAGCAGTTCACACATATCAGGCTGACAGCTCTTCTCTGTGATCACCTCACTCATTTCACAGCAGCGAAACAGAAACACTGCTACGACTACAAAGCCTCTCATCCTCGATTTGGTTCTGTCTGTCCGTTAAGACCGTCAACACTGGTCCTGTTTCAAATCTTATACACTTGCTGGTGTCGAGAGTCCTCCTGGTATTACCCAAACCTCAGTATAACCACTGTTGACAACTGAACAGAGCTCCTTTTTTTAAGCGTGAAAGGCCAGCGTTTAGCCCAGTTTACGGGTAAGTCCAAACTCTAAAGTGTGCTGTGCTGCACACTGACAAGTCTCATGGCAGCCCCTGAGCAGGGTTTGTGCCAAGTTTGGTACTGATTGGAACAATGGTGTGCCTTGCAAGCCTGGCTGTTACATTTGTAACATCCACCATCGACCCACCAGTGGTGAAAAAAGTACTCAATTGTTTTACTTAAGTAAAAGTATCAATACTGCAAATCTGCAATGGAGAACTATACCTATGACATAATTATTTTTTTGATACAGGAGTATTGATACAAATATCAAATCAAATCAAAACCGCGTGCGGCCATTACTCTCGACAATTACGCAGCAACAACACCATGTTAGCGACCATATTTACAATATGAAAACCATGCATCCGTCACTTAAACAATGTAGGCTACTTTGGAATTACTTGGAACCTGCAGCATTTGGTGAGTAATTCATTGTATTATGTGTTGGACGTTTATAGTGGTTGTGCTAATAATCAAGCACCTGCTGCTAAAGGGATCCTCCTGCTGCTTAATGCTACAAATACACTGTGTAGCTCTGCATCTTTTGCCCGTGTGAACACAGCATAACGTTGTGGCAGAGTAGAAGTGTCCGTAGCCGCTGTGCGCACCAAGCTCCTTTGAGGACTATGTGCACCCCTGCCTATGAGGCCACTTACGTGTACCTTGGGTTGGTATTGATGGAGGGACCATAACAATAGAAGTATAGTGTACCTTGGGTTGGTATTGATGGAGGGACCGGAACAATAGAAGTATAGTATAAAGTAAAGTATCCAAACTCTTGAAGGCAGATGGTCCCAAAGTGCACTGTCTGAGATTTTATTGCTTCAAGCCTTTGTCAGACTGAAGGGGAACGAGAACACTATAGCACCTGTGTGCTGCAGATCCCCATCTGACAGGTTTTGTAGGTTTTGTAGAGACCAAATAAGAGAAGATATACATGTTAACAATTATTCCAAATTGTTTCACAATTGTTATTGTTCCCCCCCAAAATGTGTGACAGGGCACGACAGGGTGGTTAAAGTGTAAATAGATTTTTATGCTAATAACTATGACATAATTATTCTGTTGAGTATTGATGCAAATAGTTTTGACTGTTCAATATCGCGTGCAGCCATTACTCTCTGCAATTACGCAGCAACACCTGCACCTCACCTCATCATGTCGTCCCTCACAATAAAGTGTCTCCTCTTTACCTACCAATGCTGCACATTTTACCCAGGTTATTAACAGGAGATTGAGGAACAAAGATACGGGACTCCACTGTAGGTGTAACTTAACATCGTGGCCAGGCAGCGAGAGAGAGAGAGAGAGAGAGAGAGAGAGAGAGAGAGAGAGAGAGAGAGAGAGAGAGAGAGAGAGAGAGCGCCAAGGGTGCATGGCGGGGGGTTGACTGACGCCTGGCGGTCAGTCGGAGCTCGAAGGCCCCCCTGAGACTGGTGAAACATACGTAGCAAAGGCCTCCTGTGGTCGTAATAATATTCAAAATCTACAAAGTATACTAGTAACTAAAGTACAATTTAGATCTGAAATATAGCGGAGTAGAAGTAAAAGTATTGAAAATTGGAATTCCCTTAAAATCTATCTATCTTCATTGAATTGGTCCTCACTAATAATCATGATAAAATAGCACATTTTTCCTACTCAGTCTGTGTCTCATAGGAGGCCTGTGGGCAGTTCCGAAACCCGTCCACCCGTGACATCATCGTTAGGCATATTTTTTTAAACAAGATATAAATATAATATATATATATAGATTTGTATTATCGTAAGCACGATGGCTTCCATTATCACATTGCAACTTTTCAGGAATACAAATCCTGCAGTTTCTATTAGCTTGGATTCCCCATTGATGATGTCACTGGTGGACGGGTTTCTGAACTGCCCACAGTCCTCTATGAGTAGAAAAGAATGTGCTATTTTATCATGATTATTAGTGAGGACCAATTAAATAAAGATAGTGGTGAAATGGTCCTTTAACTAAGACCATGTAACCAAGTACTGATTTTTTTCTCTTTCACTTTATTGGAGTACTTCCAATTTTCAATACTCTAGTCTTCTGCTCCACTACATCTCAGATACAAATATTGTACTTTTTACTCTACTACAATTATTAGAACATTTAGCAATTAGTTTGTAGATTATTATGACAAAACCTACATTTAACCACTTCAGCCCTGTACATAATTGAAAATAGCAGACCGACAAGTTCACAACGTGCTGCCATGTGACACATTGTGAGCATGTACATAGTTATCTTGTTTTCAAAGATTGTTTATACATTTTATATTTGAAAACTAGCTTGTAGATCCGCTATTTTCAAAGGAATGATATACATTATATATAAAAAAAAAAAAAACTACTTTTACTTCAGGGTCAAGCAGGGTCTTGATATTAGACAACTTAGGCATTTAGCAGACGCTCCTAATCCAGAGCGATTTACATTAAGCAAGAACTAAAACATGGCAATACATCATAATCATAAAACACATTTAATAGCCTATACTGTTTGCTTGCATGTATAGCCTACTGGAGTCCATTTCTCACCCAAAAATACCCTGCCATAGGCCTCTATACCATAAACGCAACATCCAATCAACGCCGATTCCGAATTGGAATCGCAGGTCGCCTCCGTAGAGCACTTTCACATCTGCCCATATAGCAGCACAATGTGAAAAGTAGCTCTGTATGTCAAAGAAAAGCTATTTTTCTTAGATTTTTCCCTGCAGCTTCCTCTGGTCGTGACAGCTGCAAACCATATGACTTACACACCCCAGGGTAGGCCTCTGAATGATGAGAATGACTATTATTACGAATGACCACTTATCCTTTCTCTTTCTCCGGCTCTTATCTCATTGCTCGCTCTCTCTCTCTCTCTCTCTCTCTATCTCTCTCTCGATCTCGATCTCTCGACGGAGACAGACGGTGGTGTAATGTCTCCTCAGAGGTGAGGATGGAAGCTTCTGTCATTTCTCATAATTACAGTGGGATGTGATTTTTCTCCCCCTGCACAGCTTCTTGCTTGACATTGCTGAACGCATGATCACGCACATGCTCATACACGTGCTCATACACGCGCTCACGCACGCACATGCTCACGCACACATGCGCCCACAGGAACAGAACATAGAAGAAAAAGCAGCAGCTAAATTGCTTTATCACACAAGCCCGTCGCTACTACCGATCGGATGGCTTAGTGAGGTCCTCGGACGGGCCCCGCCGGAGTCGGTCACGGCCCCGGCGGAGCGCTCGGAAGACGCCCGAACTTGACTATCTAGAGGAAGTAAAAGTCGTAACAAGGTTTCCGTAGGTGAACCTGCGGAAGGATCATTACCGTCTGGTCCCTACTGTGCGCGGGCACGAAAGGAGGACGTAAAACTTTTGCCCGGCCCTCTGTGACAGGAGGGCCCAAGGCCTCAGTCTCGTTGGGAGGCTGGTGTCGGGGTGGACGCTGGTGGACGTGGATGGACCCCGGGTGTGCCCTTTTGTTCTTCCTTCATGTCATTTAACACTCTATTATAGCTTAATTTTCCCTCATATTAATTACTGTAATATTGTCTGGGCTGCTACATATTCATCACATCTCACTAAATTACTGATCATTCAAAAAAGGTTTCTGAGAATGATTTCACTTTCAAATCGGTATGAGCCGTCTGCCCCGCTCTTTATTAAATATTCACTATTACCCATTGACAAAGTAAACGTTTTTCAGACCTGTTTATTTATGTTTAAATTCAAAAAATGCATACAAGACATTCCGTCTTCTTTTCACAATTTCTTCCGTGTTACTTCTGACATTCACTCCTACCCCACAAGGCAAAGAGATCATTTTGAATTACCCTATTGTCGCACATCCAAACATCAATCTTTCATCAAATTTAGAGGCCCTCATCTATGGAACTCCCTAGATGATTCACTTAAATCCTCATTATCCTTGCCAATATTCAAAAAACATCTAAAGAAATATCTTATTTTTTCCTCTCTGTAGATTACATGTTTTACTTTGATGCGTTATATTTTCTTTTGTGTGTTTGTTGTTGTATTGTTTATTTCTTATAACTCTGTCTGTGTTTTTATTTCTACTGCACAGCTGCCCCCCTTGCCAATTTATGTACTGTTCTTTATGAACTTTTAATCTTTTAAACCAATGACCTCTTCCTTCAGGAAAGGATTCCATATAAGCCTTCTGGCTTCTTCCTTTCCTTGCATTGTATTTTTGTTTCTTTGATATGTTATTGTCTATTTTTTGTACCACATGCTAAATAAATAAACCTAAACCTAAACCTAAACACTCCATGGCAGGAGATGTGGTTCAATCCGGTTAATGAATAGATCCAAATTAGTGAAGAATTTAATTAGTTATAATTTCATATTAATGATAATCATCATCATTTATAGTGTGTGTGTGTGTGTGTGTGTGTGTGTGTGTGTGTGTGTGTGTGTGTGTGTGTGTGTGTGTGCATGTGCGTGTGCGTTTGCGCGCGTGTGTGTGTGGTATTTTCTAATATCCAAAACATAACATAAGTGATTTTGATACTATCACTATACGATTTCTGGGTTAACTTTGGGCAAGGAAGTAAAAATGAGCAACATTTAACTCACACCCTCGCTCAACACGCCCTCGCTCAACACCTGCTGTTGACGTGCCCTTGAGCAATGAGCAAGGCACTTAACCCCCAACCACTCCTGTGGAGCTGCTCAGTGGCCAACAAAGTAAAGTATTTTGTAGCTACTGGGCAGCCGGATTTCAATTCAATTGTCCAATGTGTGGACCTTCACTTGCACTTTATCAAAGTCAGTATAGAATGGCCCTCAGGAGAAAGAAAGAAAGAAAAAAATGCTCCCCCCCGTGCAGGCTGTGCGCTGGACTGTGGCTATAGGGTGTCCTTGGCCATGCAAAGGTTGGGGAATCCCAGTTTTACAAGAAACCACTTGAAATTCCTGGCTTGGCTGAAAGTGTGAAAACTCTGCTGGTCTCTGCAGGCCGAAGTCTCAAATGGAGGCTAAGCTGTGAACCCGACCCCAATTCTGAATAGAGCAGGGCTCAACTTAAGAAAATAGTCTCTATAAAACTGTGTTTTTATGCAGTCAGGCTCCGGGACACATTCCACTCTGAATCACTGCCTCTAAGCTGCATGAATGGAGGACAGTCTATTTGCTGCACTGACGCCTTTACATGAGAAGTATGTGATTCTCTTCCCTCTCTGGGAAGTTGGCATTAGAGATGCATAAATGCATAATGTTAACGCTCTCATTTACGTCTGTGTTCTAACCCTTAAGGACTACACTAAGGTCTCTCTACTCTGTGTCCAGCATGAAATTAGCCTACCTTTTGTTTCCCCAAGTGAATTCCCAGCAGTTCTCAGTGCACTGGCTGGCAGTAGGCCCTGATTAATGAAAACAAAAAACAAAACAAAAAACCCACAGCTTTTGTTAACAATATAAGCAAAGAGGGCATTTTGTTTAGAGTGGTTGGCGTAAGTATGTTTTTTTTTTTAAGTTACATTTTCTGTTTACTCAAGAACTGGAGAGACGGGGAGACTGTTATTCCAACACTCCATAACAATGATTACTATGGGACTATATAGTTATTACTATTATAGTTATTTAACACTTACACTGTAACACTTACACCCGCTTTAATGACCATAACATTGGACATTTTTAGTTCAGTATGTTAGCATAGCATCATTCGGTTCTCAGTACAAAATTCACATTGTCTCCCCAAGGAGACAGCAGCAACATTAAAAGTAACACATTTGAAAAATAATAATAATCATACATAATAATACTAACAATAATAATAATAATAAAGTGAACAAATGTAAACATGAAAGACAACATCTGATCGAGTAGTTCAGTCAACGGACATGAAAGAGAAAAAGAAAGAAAAGAAAAGGAAAGAGGGGAAGGGGGGTCCATCAATCATTGAACGACCATTGAACGACTTTTAAACCCCCACCCAGTCCTACAAGCAGTCATTCCCGGCCTCTAAAGCTAAGTGTAATGAGTTTGCATGCTTTTTTGACAACAACATTTTTAACATTAGAGCTGATATTATGAATGGTGCTGCTGCTAGCGCAAACCTTCAAACAGCAGCGAATGGTCCCAGGGTAGATCTCTCCAGGGGGAGCCTATTATCGTTCTGCGCAATTGATGAAGACGAACTCCGCAAAACCATATCACAGATGACATCATCCTCCTGTTCATTGGATACAATTCCCACCACCTTTCTCAAAGAGGTCTTAGACAGTGTGATTGGAGATATCCTAAAAATTGTAAACAGCTCTCTACAATCAGGCGTCTTCCCAGACTCACTGAAGACTGCTGTAGTTAGGCCCCTACTCAAGAAACACAATCTTGTTCCCGCTGTTTTGGGTAACTATCGACCCATTTCAAATCTACCCTTTCTGGGCAAGTTTTTAGAAAAATGCATCTTCCATCTCTTCTTCTTCTTCGTGTCTGGCCATCTTCTATATCACGTCTTTCCAGTGGTTGGCGCAGGCGAGTGCAGCGGCATTTGGCCCGGCCAGGTCATCTCCAGTACATTGTGGAGCAGAGATACACATCATGATGTGGTCCATTGTTTGTGGTTCGCCACACACGCATGCATCAGAAAAAAATATATTCCATTTTTTCATGGATGCCTTCCTTGCAGCGTCCTTCGCCGACCCGCAGACGGTTCAGGGTCTTCCAGACGGCCCAAGGTTGGTCATGGCCAGTCGCGAGACATTCCTCTGGGGTGATGCCTCTCTCTGTCCACTTGGCTGTCCGGCTACCCATGCCGTTCCACTGGTTGTGCCACTCCGTGGTCCTGGCGACAGATGGTGTGGTCTCCAGTTCTGCAGTGGTATCCAGTGGTATCTTCCATCAATTGGATGTGTTTCTACAGAACAATAATGTCCACAACAAATTCCAATCTGGCTTTAGGAAAGGTCACAGCACAGAAACAGCACTTGTAAAAGTAATGAATGATCTTAGGGTGTCTGCTGACAAGAAACATGTATCCGTTCTCTTACTTCTAGATCTAACGGCTGCATTTGACACGATTGATCATTCAATTTTAATACAGCGTCTGGAGCACTGGATAGGCCTGTCTGGTACGGCCCTGTCCTGGTTTTCCTCCTACCTATCAAATAGAAGTTACTTTGTCAATCTAGCCGAGTTTGACTCAGACAAACACGACATCAGTTCTGGTATTCCACAGGGCTCGATTCTTGGCCCTCTGCTTTTCTCCTTGTACATACTGCCATTGGGCGAACTCATTGCCAATCACGGAGTCAATTTTCATTTCTATGCTGATGATACCCAACTATATCTTTCTGTGGCTCCAGATGATCCCTGTGCTTTAGACCCGCTGGTTACCTGTCTGTCTAGCATCAAATGTTGGATGAGTGAGAACTTTCTCAAGCTAAATGAGGATAAGACAGAAGTTCTCATAATAGGTTCTAGTGAACAGAAAGAATCAATATTAATTATTGGCAACCTGACTGTAGAAAGTAACAGTACAGTAAAGAACCTGGGGGTTATTATTGATTCTGAATTGAATTTTAATTCACACATTAATCATGTTACCAAGATTTTTTTCACCTTAGAAATATTGCATGAATCAGAGCCTATGTGTCCTTGGACGATGCAAAAACGCTAATCCACGCCTTTGTTTTTTCTCGGCTTGATTACGGCAATGCACTTTTTTCAGGACTGCCTAAGAAAACAACTGACAGATTACAACTTGTCCAAAATGCAGCAGCCAGAGTTTTAACTAGAACTAAGATGAGAGAACATATTACTCCAGTTTTGGCATCACTGCACTGGCTTCCGGTTGTTTTTAGGATTGATTTTAAAATGATTTTACTTGTCTATAAAGCTCTCAATGGTCTCGCACCTTCCTACCTACATGACTGCCTGCCTAAATATGTCCCAAACCGCCCCCCTAAGGTCTTCCACTGCTGGCCTGCTCACTTTGCCTAAAAAAATGGCAACTAAAAAATACAGGGAAGCAGCATTTTGCTTCTACGGGCCGTTGGCATGGAACAAGCTCCCACTGTACCTTCGTCAGGCAGCCTCTGTAGACATTTTTAAAGCTCAGCTCAAGACCCACTTCTACAACATTGCTTTTAATTGATCTTTTATTTTTTGTTATTCATGTCCTCACTGTATTGCATTACTGCTTGTTTTTTAATGTCGTTGCCTTGCTTTTCTTTTATTCTCCATTGTTCTGTAAAGCACTTTGAGCTGCATTTCATGTCATGAAAGGTGCTATACAAATAAAGTTTTATTATTATTATTATTATTATAAATAGTGCGAGTTACAGAACATACCATACATATTTTTATAAATGCGCATCTACCCACATATTGTACAATCATATCACATTAAACATTCATAATCTCTTGGTAATACTTAATAAATTGCTAATTTTGTAGCCTCACCAAATAAGTAATTTATATAAATTATTTTACTTTATTCAGCCATTGTTCGTGGGTTGGAGGGTGTTTTCCTAGACAATTTATTGTGATAGTCTTTTTGGCCGCTGTTAACAATTATCTGGAGGAGGTACACCTTTTTCCTACCTTCAAACCCAGTCGGCACTACTCCTAGAATAGCTGTCTTGAAATCTTGTGGTATCTGAGTGTCAAACACTGTTAATGTCATTAATGTCTTTTGTACACGTCCAAAAGATATGCGTATGGTTACCGATCTGTTCACCACATTCCCGCCAGCACTCAGTTGTAGGAGTAGTGCCTGCTCTACCAGTCAATAATGGAGTCTTAAAAAATCTGCTTACAGTTCAGTATGTTTTAATGGCGCTGTATTACCTTTATTTATTGTGCCGCATATCTGTGTTCACCACTAAAACACGATTTATGCATAGTTGCAAGCTGCCGGTGCCTCGCCCCCCAAAATAGCTGATCTACAAGCTCACGACAGGTTACGCTGCTCCTGTGTGTTTTACTTCTGCTATAATTTGGTGTAAATTTTGGTGCAAGACACCGTTTGTAAGTCATGGCATTACTCAGCCAGACTGCTGAGAGGCCCCCGATGTGACATTTGGTGACATTTAGCACCGTAATGGGAATGACTGGGGCCTTAATATGAAAGGTCATGTCACTGGAGAGAGGGAGGATTTGCCCACTAGGTTTGGCTTATGTCTGGAGGTTCCTGTCCAAAATGTACTTTGGATTATTCTACATCCCTGTGGCTATGATGGCTGACTGCATCGTTGCCCTTTGAGTTGCAGACAGTGTGCATCACAATTCTTTGTTCACTTCAATTCTTTGACACCAAGAATGTCCATGACAATATGAAGCATTTCCGTCAAAGCATTGTACTGTACACACTAAACTTTATCATAAATGAAATGCCTATTCAGAAATTAAATTACTTTTGTTGAAAATAAAATGAGTAGCGCTTGGGTAAAGTACCTGCACTGCCCACCACCACCACCACAATGGTTTTTGCATGGCCAAATAAGCATCCAAGAACACAATTGGCCGCATTAGAGTGATGGAAGTCGATTGGGGTGGGCAATCTTTTTCGCTACGTCAGGTGCCACCCCAGCCTGGTACCTGTGAGCAGGATGAGTACAGAAATTAGCCCCGGTGGGGGCTTCTCACTGGCATTGAGGCAGTAGGGTACAACAACAGCAGCAACAGAAATGTGTGGGGAGGGTTGATTGGCACGGCCAAATTTGGAGAAAAAAGGGTAAACATAATTGGCCACTTTACATTTAAAAATACAAGATTGCCTCGTTGAGTCGTTGAAAATGAACACATTGCCATTAAAATATTAGTCTCTGCAACATTTACGTTCACATCTAACTGCCTTCCCCTAGTGGTGTGTTCTACCGCGTTACGCTACGTACGTACAGTAGTAGGCCTATGCCACGCAGAAATTCCTGGGAAAAAGCATATACCGTCTGCTAAACATTTCATCCATTGACCACGCGCGAGCGTACAGCCTAGATACGTGCGCATGTCGTGCAAGGAATGATCTATCGTATGCCCCCCGAAAAAAAACCTAGAGCCTTCATCCCTTCAGCTCTTCAACACCACACACTTATCATGGCTGTGGCCTGCCGTCTGCATGTGGCCTCTAATTGTACAGGGACTGAGGGAGGGACAGCAGTGATGGGCCAGTGTTGATTAAGAATAAAAATAACAATGTGGCATTATTGAAAGCCATGTCCCATGGGATTTCCTCCTCTCACATGGTGTGACAGAATCGATGGCTTTATACGACCGGCCCGCTCTGGCCACTTGGGGAAGACTAGTTGGGCAGAACTAATTACTCAGTTGGTTTTTTTTTAAGTTAATTTGCTCCCATGACACTCCTCCTCCTGCTATAATGTCGTCTTCTCCCGTGTTTCCTAATTGAGGAATTGTCTCATTAAACCACATGAACCTTGATGTTCCTATTCTGGGGCAAATGTTAGGCGAAAATTGCAGATCTACTGTAGCTCACGATACGTTGTGAGCTTGGAGATCGGCTACGTTCCGCTAAGATATTAGCCAATAAAAGGCGTTGTGAGCATTGCCATTTGGTACTACCTGTCAGTGGGGAGTGTTGGCTGATGAATGAATATCAACATCCTAATACATCCGAATACTGGGGGGTCAAATTATGACAGGCAATTCCTGCTGTCAAAATACTTTGTTTGACATAGACACTCATGCTTTCCAAGGTGTGATTTGGGGTCCTAAGGATGAATACAAAATTTATATCTTAAAACCAAAATGTTGAATTGTGGGTTCGAGCTCACATGCACTTTTGATCTAAATCAAAAGGGGGGGGGGGGGGGGGGTACGGTAACTACCTGTCAGTGTGGAGTGTTGTCTGGGAGGAGGAGTAGGACTAAGGCCCTATGCGTCCTCTCTAGGGGGGGGGGGGGTACTACCTGTCAGTGGGAGTGTTGGCTGATGAATGAATATCAACATCCTAATACATCCTAATACTGGTCAAATTCCTGCTGTCACAATATGACAAAAAACACTTTGTTGGAAATAGACACTCATGCTTTCCAAGGTGTGATTTGGGGTCCTAAGGATGGATACAAAATGAATATCAACATCTTAAAACCAAAGATGTTGCCATTTGCCAGCAAAGATTATTTCTTTAAATGGTAACTGTCTGAAGTGAAAATATACATTAACATGAATCCAATGCAACACTACACCAATGATAGTGTTGTCAAACGATATCTATGAAAAAGTTTAATCTGTAACACAATTTGGCTCCATCTCTCTCTGAGCTAAGGGGTCCTTGGGCTGAAAAGAGCTGTGGGTTGGACCGACAGTCAGCGAGGGTGTACAATACAGTACGTGTGCCAAGCAAGTCTTGATTGGATTGGGGAGGTGTGTATATGTGTGGGGGATATTCTCTACAAGGCCAGACAAATGTCATACCGTTTGGAATTTCAAATTATGGAGCACGCAAACAGTCATTTTCATCTGAATGAGTATATTTTGGGCAATGCTATTTGACAAGGTAGGCGGCGAATAAAAGAAAACATGAGACAACGTAGCTTGCAGTTGAGCCAGAAGTGTCGCAGGAAAAGGTTGAAAGGATCAATATAGTGTCTCTAGAGGAAAGCAGGACTTGATATGCATTACACGACAGGCCCGGAATGGCCGGAATTGATATCACATTCTTCTGAGAGCTGGGTACGAAGGGACTATTATTATCATAAAGAAAAGAGTATTGTAATAAAACAAATTCTTTTTCAAAAAGTAAAGGATAGTTGGCCATGCTGTGAAGACGGTATCCCATATATTTTATCAGACGGTATACCATAATTAATCCCTGTGCGACAAGCGCATGTAGGCTATACACTCACGTGTGGTCAGTGGATGAAATGATTAGCACACGGTATACAATTTATTTTTCAAAAAGTCCGGCACATATATACTGTAGCATAAAACACACCACTGGATATAGTAAAACTGTAAACCAAAGCTCTACACGTATTGTGAGATAGATAGAGCATGATCTATGGTCCAGAAATGTTGGTAATATATAACCATGAAATGGTAGTCTCAGAGTTACAGACCAGCGTTCCATGTGGTTCTAAAATAGTCATACTTTTGCGGTTACCTCCTGAAACCTCCTCAAGGACCCTTGGCGGTCCCCAGACCCCCACGTTGAAAACCCCTGTGTGTAATCTAAAGCATGTAAAAACCATGTCTCAGCCTTCTGTGTGATTGCTATTGATCTACGGTACTGCGGTGTACTACAGCCTCATGCATTTTAATTCTTTCCACATTTTGCGGTATAATTGTGTCCCCTCTTATATTTTAACCATCTTTATATCACTCCTGTAAGAAGGCAATTACTCCCTGAGGATCAATACCGTTTCAGATGGCATTGTGACCACACTGTGACTTCTTTTATCTGATCTTATTAAGTCTGTGTGTGACCGTGGTGTCTGTGAGGCCATTATCTATGCATGGAAATGATTCTCCTGGTGACACTCTGCGGTCTACAAGATGCTCTCGAAGCACACTGTTCCTGCTGTTCGATGACAAGGACATCGTTGACCTTTCTTTACGAGAACAAGAGGCTCAGCAGCTCACAGCTCGCTTGCATCATGCGTCACCAGTGATGGACAATGTGCTCAACACCAGTACTTGAGTCAAAAGTTACTCAACTACTGTCTTCTCTTCTTCTCTGGAGTCCTGCCTCAAAGCAGACCAGAGGTAGAAAACTGTCATAGCTAGGGACACATGCATCAGTAAGCAGGAACTTGGGATGGCAAGGAAGGACCGGAAAGTCTGGCGTGGCATTGTGAAGGACCGGAAAGCCTGGCGTGGCATTGTGAAATCCATGATCTCGACCGCGGTCTAAAAATGATTATGATGAGAATGAATGTTGCTCAGTCAAATCTGTACTTGAGTTAAAGAAGAGTACGTACTTGCTTTAAAAAGTTAATGTTTTTTAAAAGTATTCAAAGGTACAAATTAGTACATTTTATTTTAAATCAATGCATTGCTTATTATTATTATTATTATTATTATTATTATTTAATATGTAGAGATAATAAGCAAAGATCTTCCAGAAATGTTCAAAAACATTATAGTGAAAATAGCCGCTTTGAAAACAAGCTCACCGACACGTATCATCACCGTGGCTTCCGCGTGCGGTTATAGGTTAGGTTTAGGGGTAGGGTTAGTAATGTCGGATTATTGGCACGTCAGACTAACACTACGCACCCTAGCACTGCAAAGCCATCTATGCTTGTAAAGCTTGTAGTATTCCTTCCATTCTATTACAAGGACCATGCATGGTTGACATTTCAGTCTTCACGAGGACAAGAGACACCACTCAACAACATTAAGGAGCTAGGCCTCGCTCGCGTCACGTGTCAACGTGTTCGCCTGCTCGGCCGTGTTCAGACCACATTGCCTCCGCAGCATGACATTTGTTTACAGCCCGACAGGAGACCGCAAAAGCGTAAACTATACCCGGAGCTCTCCAACCGCTCTTACAACCCAAAAACATGTCCTGGAGTGAAGCCTTGAATTCAAGCTGGGCGTCATGCACAGCCTCATATCCAGGACGGCAGACGCAGGGGGGGGGGGGGGGGGGGGGGTGCATCGATAGCTGTTGTCAGTGGGGGGTTCCACAGCGGGACCCCTCCGAGTCCTCAGACAGTTCAGGTAGGGGGTCTTAGTCTACAGCTGCCCTTCCAGCAGGGCAGGATGATGGATTTGAACAAGACACAGAAGCATCAGTGGGTGATATCCACAGGACACCGACCTGAGATTTAACCGTCGTTAACCCTGGGCGTCTCACTTCATTAGACAAACATTTTCCAAAGTAGATACTTTTGACACTTATAGTCCAAAATAAAGGATATGCTGCGTATTCAATTCATAATCATGACATCACAAAAAATAAAAAGTTAGGGGGTTATAAAGAGGTGGTGCGGGGGTAGTCACTTGACCTAGGGAGGGGCGATCATTTCCTATATAAATGCGTCATTTACCACAGGGTCTCAACCTTTTTGGCCACCAGAAAGTGCTGAAGGGGCTCAAATATATGCACAGTTCTTGGTCACCCAATTAAACTCTTTTGTTATGGGAAGAGATCTTTGAATAAAAGATCCTCGTGCTTGTTGCATCAATGTCTTAATTGTAACATTAAAGAATTGCCGTCTTGGGTAATACTGCCATAATAGTCTTGACTTTGTGTTCAGTGATTCAACATTGTTCTCAATGGACTCTGCCAAATGAGGCACGCTGAATGTCGATCAACTAAATAGCATTTGCAACATTAGATTGTTTTGTTCTTTCAGTAAGGAGATAAGTGTGTATTTCCACATCATGGACACATTAAGCAGAGAGACAGCTGCATATTTAATTTGAGCTTCGGTCGGGACAATCTGTCACGAACAAGTATCAGCTTTTGAAAAGCGTCTACCTAAAAATAATGACCTGCAATTTACGGACTCGTCAAAGTAAAAATGATTTGGAAGTTGCAGTAATGGACTATCACGCACACACGCACCACTTCACTTCCCCTCCGAAAGTTATGCGATGATTCATGTGACTTTTACAAGCTGCACAAGCCTTGCTGAGCCCAAATTATGATATCCCCATTGCCCACACCTGCTTGACATTGTAGAGCCATCACCACCTGGGGTGGCTCTGTGGGTAAACCACCCAGAGGGGGAAACTTATAGCCTCAATTTGCAACACTGGATGTTTTATAATGGGATGAATCGAGAGTTGCAATACTCTCCATTGACAGCCCAATGAGCCCATTGATCCAAATCGAATTTGCGATCTGCTTCTATTAAATTAAGTTAAACTCATCAACATTGCAGCTATAGGGCAAGCTTGAATTATCCTCTTGTTCTAAGAATAAGTGTTGGTGTTTGGAAGCACTGTTTTTTTATAAATGGGTCGTGCTGCTGCCTCCTGTGCAAAATGTGCAAATTCGAAACAGGTGGTACGCAGGTCCGTTCAGTGCTTCCAAACTACTAACATGTACAACAGCTAAATATAAGGTGCTTACGCTCATGCCCCAAATGTTAAA
The DNA here is from genome assembly GCF_964188405.1 of Protomyctophum parallelum. NCBI lineage: Eukaryota > Metazoa > Chordata > Actinopteri > Myctophiformes > Myctophidae > Protomyctophum > Protomyctophum parallelum. The sequence goes on from NC_139702.1 coordinate 10,053,236, forward strand.
GAGGCCTGCAGGGTGCTTGGGCAATGTATTAGTCCTGCCGCAACGCAAAGTTCCTTTCAATGGCTCCAATAAGTCAAGTATCAAAAAAGTTATCCAAAAGTAATCAAACCAAAAATGTTATATCTTCTATTTTCCCGAAAATCAAGTAAATCATAAAGTCAAATAAAAAGGCAATGCATTGCTCAAAGGGAGAAAAAGCATATTCCTTACCCAAACTTCAAGTCAGGAAGCCAAAGCAGGTCCCCCTTTAGCCCCTTTCGGGACCCTACATAAAGCTTTTCTGAAATTTTGATGAGTTTTATGTTGGGTCCCTGGTCATGACTATATTTTCGTATGGGAATTCCGGAACGCGGAAGTAAACATGCTCTCTAAGATCCTATCTGCGGCGTGTGACGGCCTTTTTTTGCTTGAGTTATTCTGAATTCGGGAACTTTAAGTACCTATACATCCCGCTGCGAATATCTCCTGTGGCGCGGAAGCCGTTAAGTATTTTTAATCTTTGTTTGACCGATTTGGTCGCTTTATTTCTTCTTGTTTGTTTACCGTTTATTGTACCGCCTCCCGGTGTGCGGTTGGCTTGTGCGGCTACGTCCCTGCCTCTGATCTGCTCTGTCATAGCTATAGCTCCACTAGCTAGCCAGATAGGCGGTACAATGAGGTGTCAATAAACAAGGAAGGAAGAGAAGAATCAAAGCGACCAAATCGGTCAAACAAAGATTAAAAATACTTAACGGCTTCCGCGCCACAGGAGATATTCGCAGCGGCATGTACTTCACATATTCAGAAACGCTCACACGAAAAAATGACGTCAAAGAGCGCAGACAGGCGCTAAACATGTTGTTTATGTTTTATGAATGGCCGCGTACCAGGTGGCATGGTAGTGATGCAACAGGACCCAATGCACTGGGTCGAACAAATGTCAGAAACTTCAGTAGCATTGGGTTCTGCTTGGAGGGCTAGTCCCCCTTTATCCAAAAGCTCTGAATTGATTCAGAGCTACACCCTCAGAAATGTTCCTTGACCAAAGTATTCTTCTTCAGATCTAAAAGTTTTCTGGCCCCACTACTATGTGGTTTATCAATTTCTGACTATGGTTTAGTATTGGCCTTAAAAGAGTCTCTTTGACAAACCACCATGCAGTGGTAAAATGGAATCCGTGGGCGGTTCCCTTCCTGTACTTTTATAGCTGTTCCTGGTACCTCACTTCCTGGAACTATTTCCACACAGCTCTCCCTATCAAAGAGATTCTATATAAAGAGGCGACACTCTCAAATATTTGGAATCACCACTAGATGGCGCATCGGTAGCGCTTTGACGTCATCACACCAAGATGGCGGCAACGCTGCCGCTCCCGCCATCTAGTGGAGATTCCAAAGACTGTAGTCTGAACGCTACTTTTCCAGTGATAACTGGAAAAGCTCTGCAAATAACTATGCTCTGCTGTCTGCTCTAAATGAATCAAAAATAATTAAATCGGGTGAGCAACGTCTTCGGGCACATGATCACTTATATAGCCGTTTAGGCTGGCCTGGCTTGATCACCAAATTAATATGCTACACAGTGGAATTTATTAATTTAGCATAATAGCATATTAATTTTAATATTAATAAAGTTTCACTGTGAAAATCACCATTGCTGTTATACATATTATCATAGACGGCAAGGAAATCACACCCGTGTGAAGTGAGGGGTGCTAAAGTCTAACTCATGTTGATTAGGTGATGACACAAACATTAAATTATCTTTATTGTTAATGGTATTTAATGTTTGTGTTAGGGGCAAGATGGCGTAATTTTCCCTTCATTGTCAATGGCGTAAAAACAAACATTGAACTAAAAACAAACATTAAACCTGTATAGGAGAAGCCCTCCTATACACAACCCATAGAATTGTCAATAATAATAAATAGGTCAATATTAGTATAATTTGGATTGTTCTAATATATAGGCTAATGATATTGTATTTTATCTATTTCACATTATGGCTTTTGTGTGCTATTATGTAGGCCTACAATATAACAGGCCTATCATTTTGGTCATGACCCATTGGAAAGCACTTTGGATTAACTGTTGTTTAAAAATGTGCTACATGAATAAAGATGACTTGATGTTCTGACTTTCTGGGGAGGAAGGTTCCATAGGCTATATCACACAATAAGGCTTTATAATGGTTGTATAGCCCAATCTGATCACCTGCTAGATCATTAGTGCCATTGATGGCACCTGTGTTTCCCTTATTATCCCAATATAAAAGCACTACTGTTGAAAAAGTTAGTTCCTTTCAAACATGGCTTCTGAGAGAAGCAGAATGAAATGTTCTGCAATCAACTGCAAAAATTATCAGAGGGACTCTCCAAAAATTGCCTTTCATCGATTCCCCAAAGACCCTGACAGGTAGGCTAATTGTTGATTAAAGTGTATACTATAAATGTATTAGTATTTTCAAATGAGAACTATATGCAACCACACAGTCACCTGCTCTGCTGCTCATACATTTTTAGACGCTACAAGCCATAATTGTATTAAGCTAGATAAACTTAGAATGGCTTGATACAATACAGCTAGTGGCCAAATTATATTAGGCTGTGAGTGATAATCTATGTTTTTGTAAGTCAAGCTATGGTGTACCCACCACTTTGTTATGAGTAGGATGTTTATGAATACAAAAAAGCATTAAGCTTTGAAAATGTATGCCTCTGACCCCTCTGTCTTCAAGATTAGACCTTGAAAATCAGATCATTTCGTAGGCTATTGCTAAAAGTTAATGGTACTCAAGTTTTGCATCAGAACTTTAAATAAAAGACAATTTAAGTTTATGTTGAAGCTGACTGAGCCTCTTATTTTATTGTGAATCTGTCAATGCTGGACCGAGGATACCCACATTCTCCACCATATGTGGCAACCCAGGGGAGAATAGGTACAGATTCACAATAAAATAAGAGGCTCAGAGTCAGCTTCAACATAAACTTAAATTGTCTTTTATTTAAAGTGTCCGGGAAAAGGGAAAATGGGGCAAAACTTCAACAAAGGGTTCCTCTTGTCAGGGGCTTAGGCTTCTAGTCACTTGCTGTCTTGAGAGATCTCCCTCATCCCAGCCTCCTCATGAACAGAGATTCCTCCTTTCTCACTCCTCCATTAGTTCACACTGACTCACCAGACAGCTTGGGCGTCGGCTCTTTAACAGCTTCTGGTGATTGCCTTACTGGCTGCAGGTGCGTCCATGTCCAGACTCCCATTGGCTGCAATATCTGTACAGGGTGATATACTCCCTCTATCACCTCCCCCAGCCTCATTCTGTGGGGAATAGGCCTGGCTGTTTCCCCTGGTTTGCCACAGCACGTTCACGTGCACTACATAGAAGTGTCTATTTGTATGTCTCTAAATGTTTTGATGAATTGAACAATGTGGACCCTGTTGTAAACAAGTGTAATGCTTAATTGGGTCATCCACTCACAGTTAACAGTCTTTGTATTGAGTTTGTGCTTGAAATGTACTGTAATTCTACAAACTGTTAAATATTTCAATCAATCAATCAAAGCACATACTTCTGAATGAATATGTTACTAAAGTAATTTCAGCTTTGATCCATTCGTAAATATGATATAGTGAATAATTAAAGTAGTAGGCTATATGCATGCATATTCATACCTTTTCGCTGTTCAACACAGACCAGTTCTCTAGAAGGATAATATTAGAAGTGGAATAGAATGACTTCAAAGACTCTTTTTGGACGCGTTCGGAAAGAGCGCACTGTGCAATGCAAACTAATACGAGAGTGAGCTCCCGGTGAGCATTTGCCAACGCACCCATGTTTTTTAGAGCAACCGGAAGTCGCGTCATCACACCAATATGGCAGAGGCACTGGGCGCTGGTTGTTACTATGGGGTTTAATGAGAGTGTCGCCTCTTTATATAGAATCTCTTTGTCCCTATGATGAAACCGAACAGAAAATTAATGACCATGGTTTAACTACACAAAACATAACAAAACATATTTTCCGTACACTACATTTCGGGGTTAAATATTCAACCATATTTTTGTAACCAATATATTCCCTTGTTATCACCCTGTATGTTATGTTTCATTTTCTGTTAATACACTAGGACAGATAAATACATTTATTCACACATTGATGTGGCAGTGTCAGAACATTACTACAAAATAAAGGAATACTACAGTAAACTACTGAAAACAGAACACACTAAAATATCACTACAAAATGACGAGACAGATATTGATAACAACATGTCCTTCCTTACAGTACCGAAGTAGAAGTATTTAAATATTTCAAATTGTATCAGATCTTTTGAGTAGCTGATATTCAAATATCCCGTCTGAGAACTGGGGAGACAGGAAACAGCAAAAGTAACAGATGTGTGGCTTGAGTAAATGGCTTGAGTAAATAATGTACATAGTTACATTCCACAATTGAAAAAATGGGTGCACTCAACCAGGTTTGATTGGAATGGGTTCATGAAATGAAATGTCTACCAGCCAAGCTGGATCCCTCATTGGGAGAGACAGATAATTATGCATGGGAGAACGTGGGTGTTGATAAGTTCTGTGATGGATTTGAATTGCTTTGAGGATGGGATATTATGCTATAATGTTAACAAAAGTCAAAGAATGAATTTAATTCATTCTTGGCAGAGAGAGAGAGAGAGAGAGGCTGGTAAGATTATCAATTACGCCACATCAATTATGTAAAATTGCAGACTGTTAATGTACCATAGAAAAGAAAGAAACCATTATCTCATAACGCGTGTCTGTGTGTGTGTGTGTGTGTGTGTGTGTGTGTGTGTGTGTGTGTGTGTGTGTGTGTGTGCGCGTGTGTGTGCGTGTGTATGTGTTCCTGCACTAGCTGCATTGAGTGATCTCGGAGTCGGTACATACTGACTTTTAATTGTACATAACTTTTGATTAGAAAATGTGTTTTGTTCCACTTTTTGCCTTGTCAATGCAATTGTAAACGTACGTTTTCTCATGTCAATAAAGCCCTTTGAATTGAGCGTGCGTCTGTGTGTGTGTGCGTGCGTGCGTGCGTGTGCGTGTAATGAAGATCCCAGGAGTGTTTCCTGAGCAGAAGTCTCTATTTGAGGATGAGGGGGAGACATGTGTCTCAGGTGGGCTCGGTGCATCCACTGTGTATTGGGCTTAATTAATGGCACACCATCTGTCTCGTCTCCGACACAGAAAGACCGCCAGCTGCTCAAGCCTTGATCTCACCTGTCCTACGCCGCAGAAATCCTCAGTGCTCATTCGGCTCCGGGAGCTTACAAACGGAACCACGCTTGTATGCTCTCTGAATTAACACTGAGGATCTTACTGTCTGTCTGTCTGTGTGTGTGTGTGTGCAGTTCTCGCTTAAAGGTATATTCAGTGATTTCACTCAAAAAACCTTAGGTTTCGTTTTTGGCTGGGACCTAAGCCTTTCATCCAATCAGGATAGAGAGCCAAAAACTAAACCTAAGGTTTTTTGACCCCCAGGGGTTAACTGGGGACAGGGAGGAACTCCTTATATGGTCAGCACACTCTATAGTAGAGAGGATTATCACAACAAAACAAAAAAATAAGTGATATTTGAATTAAGTGAAATCACTGAATATACCTTTAAGGCCTATACATAGACCACCAAAAACTACAACATGACATCACGGCCCTTATAGGCCCTTATCCTTCCGCACCAGTTAATGTCAGACCTGCTTATACCAGACTTCTCAGAGTCAAGCCCCCATGTAAAGCAACTACATGTACAGTATAGTCTTGATTTATTTTAAAGGGCCACTTCACCCCTTTTGCAAAACCAGATCTTATTTTAATGATATTTAGGACACAATAAACACTTTCCTGGGGGTCCATGGGGGTTTTATGTGTAATGTGTGTTTTTAGATATTTTAGTCATGTGACGCCATGTTCATGACCATCATTTGTTGTGAAAATGTGGTTCCTTCCTGGACTACAAGTCACACCTCCATGCGGCCTCCCCCCTGATCCACAAGGAGGGGGACCCGGCCTCACAGAGCTCCACCTCCACCAGATGTGGACCAGACCCCTCCACGGAGCCCACCTGTCTATTTCTGTCTATCTCTCTCTCTCTCTCTCTCTCTCCCTCTCGCCCCCAGTAAGGCTATCCAACATTGAAGTTGCCACTACCTACTGGCGAAATGTGGAATTGCAGCACTTTCATGGAGGTGGACGGACGTTCATGACGTCACGTGCGTCAGCCCCGGACCTCAAATTTGAGGTCCACACACACTCCTCTCTCTCTGTCGCTCTAATGAATTAGTCTCATGTCCAAAAGCTTCGCCTGGCCCAGGCCGTAGCGTAACGGTCTGGGCACCGGACTGGTAATCCAGTCGCAGTGTGCCGCGGGTTCGACTCCCGGAACCGACACGGCCTTTACTGCATGTCATCCCCCCATCTCTCTCCCGTTTCCTGTCAGCCTACTGTCTGTCCCTTCAAAAATCAATAAAAGGCGTAAGCCGCAAAAAAAAAAAAAAAGCTTCGCCTATTTCTCCCAGCGGATCCTGCCGGGAGCTGCCTATATGCGCCATAAAAAGCATAGGTGAGTTCCAAATCCAGTAGATAATGAACAGCATTGAGTATCTAATAGACAATGCATTGCCAGAGTCAAGTCTCCAATGGCACAAATAATCTCTTCATTGATCTTCTACTTTATACTGCAGCCGGCTTCTGATGGATGCGTATGTGTAAAAACAGCGCCCTCTCTTCATTTGAATTTGATGCGAGTCAACAGTCTGTCTCGAGAGACTAATTGGACCCTTCATGGGTTAGGGTTAGGGTCCAAATGGAACACTCTCACTTGTACACTCTCAGAGTTATGGGGGTCCGTATACCAAAGCAAACCACGTCCTATAAATTAAAAGGTGACTGAAATAAAGTTTCCTTTCTTCTTGTTTAAGCCATGTCCACAGATGTAGCCCCCCCCCCCTTCCAATGACAGCCCGAGCTCTCTCCCTTCTAGTGTCCCACCCCATCAAAGTCAAGGTGAGGTGTCAACGTCTTCAGTGGTTGAGGAATACACACAAAGAAGAAAAAAATAAAAACATAAATCAGTAAGTCTGCGCCTCAAAGTTGCCTGTGACAGCGAGAGGAAACGCACATCACTGGGCACGCAGTTCAATCCCTCAGAGAGAGCTAGAACGCAGACACCCGTTTCACAAGTTCCTGCACAGCATGGGAAATACAAGTGGTGGAAAAACTACATAGAATGTGTACTAGTAAAAGTAACAATGCACAATGTAGAAAATACTCTGAAACTAGTATAATTTTACTTGAGTGGAAGTATAAAAGTATTGTCATCATAAAAAGGTATAAATCAAGTATGAAATAGGATTTTTAAGTGGTCAATTTTGAAGTTAACTACGAAGACCTGCAAAACCTGTCAGTCAGTCCATCCGTCAGTCACGCCTCCTGGCACGCTCCATATATGGCCAATACAGAATTTATTATGTTGATCTGACCTCATCTGACCTGTTCTGACATTCCATCTGACCTCATCAAACCCTGTACACTCAAGACATGCTCCATATATGGCCAGTACAGAATTCATTACATATGTTGATCTGACCCCCATGCCAAAGCACCAGCACCGGCGCTCGCCCAGCAGTCTGCCGTCACCCAGGCGGATGCGTCCACGCAACCTCGCTTCTCGCCCTCAGGGCGTTTTACTGGTTTATGTTTTGTATTAATAATCCAAATATGTAAACAAAGTAACTTGAAACTAAAGCCGACGAATGAAAGCGTAAAAAGAGTAAAGAGTAAAAAGGTACAGTATTTGCCTCCGAGATGTAATCGAGTACAAATATAAAGAATTGAAAATAAAAAATGTCCATGTGAAGTAAAAGTAGGCTACTTCAAAGTTTGTTTCATATCATCTCCACTGGGTGGAAATCTCACGTGTCCAAAACTGTTAATTCGTTTGCAGGATCCAAAAGTAGCAGGCATGAGAGTTTGTGGATCTGCTACTTTTGATGCTGTAATATGATCAAAGTTGGCCGTTCATTTAAGAAAAAGAACACACGTAAAGTTATAATCTGTTGATAAGAGGTTTCAGCCCGACAGCAACGAGAACAGTTGGAGAATGAAAGCGGCAGGCTTTTTGTTTATCACTCAGCGTGACAGACGCACTCACTCTCTCCCCATTTTTTATTTCTATTCCATCTAGCATCCTTCACCACCCATCACCATCCACTGCTCAATGTCAAAAAAATTACTTTTCAAAATAGCTTGAAAGGAGTTGGGTTCATCATTTTGTATTCCATACAGAGTGAATTTCAACCATTCACGGTCCTGTCATCTAGCCGTGTGAAGCTTTTAAAGATTTGTTCCCTCAATTTCACGAAAGAGATCGGCTGAGTGACACACCGCTAACAGCACAAAGGGAGTGATTTGAGGTTATTTCCAATTCATTGGTTTTTCTTTACAGTATAGGAGAGTCGGTAGGCCACTTGCATAATTTCTCTCGTTGGATAGACAGTTTAGAACAGCTAGTTTTTTCTCAAAGTGGGGTTCAGGGATCCCCAGGGGTCCTTGAGGGGGTTCCAAGGGGTCCCCAGCAAAATGAGTTAATATAGTATAACAATTAGTTTAACCACTTTGACCCTACATACATTTTATTCAAAAATAGCTTATGCGTGATGCAACACATTGTGAGCTTGTACTCTAGATCAGCTATTTTTGAAACATTTAAACAAAACAAATCTTGTAAGGGGGGGTCCCTGGGCACAAAATATTTCAGATGGGGGTCCGTGGTCCAAAATGTATATTACTTACCCTCGTACCCCCCACGGGTAAATAGTAAATACTATACTATACACAAATTTAATCTACTTTAATTTCAGGAAATAACCATGGTGGGAGGGGTGGTCATGGTGAATTCTACTGTCTCCATATCATATACCCTCACTCTCTCTCACCAAGTCCATTCGAAACCCCTCCCCTGAATACTGGCATACTCCCACAGCAATCCTTTAATGCACTCTTTAAAAAAAAAATCTCGCAAATTGAAATATATCTCCATATAATCAAAATGAACTATCAAAGCATCAACATTTGTTTGAGGTTTTCATACCAAGTACTAGGCTGAACACCTCATGCCTCCAGGTTCCAAACAAACATCAAATCAGGCTCCTGGCCAAACATGAGGCCTTAAACCTGGTCACCCCCTTTTATGCAGTATCCTTCATGGGGCAGTGCTACACTCTTTTTCAGTTGAAAACAGATAACAACATAATGGAGACATCTTTTTCGGCCTCAAAGCAAAGCACACCAAGACCATGAGATAGACAACACTTAACGTGCTGATGAATGACACAGCTGTCTGATGTCTTTGAATGGATGTGAAAGTTAGCGTGAAAGAGAGATCAGGCTGTGAGGAATACATTACACAATGATGGCCTGAGTTAGATCAGTAATCTGTGCCTCCCTCCCTAAAGCCCAATGCATAAATGTGGAAATTTGTCACGTTTTATTACCGTAGTGGATGTCGTGATTTAGATTGTATGGTTTAACAGATATTGGGGGTCCAGTGTGACATAGCTCGTATTGGACGCAGAATCACAAGTGGCCGACTCCCCTGATAGCCAGGCCTGGTGCCTTTCAATACAGCTCTTGTGTGATTGGTTGGAACGGCCATTTTTTATTTGGCAACGTATATAATGACCTTGATGTCCTAGTCACCATACCGGTAGCACAGATTCTCCCGAGATACAATTTACATGAAACGGACAGCGAACATCCAAGGTTGTGGAGAAGACAACGGGCCTATTTATAGATAGATGAATGCACCCTTCTCATTCCTTTCTTCACCACCTCTCTCTTTATTCTCCTTTTAAACAATAAACTTAATTGCACAGCTAATGTACAAAGGCCTTCAGACTCATTTTTCTATGCAAGAGCCTCCCAAGCATCTCGACAGATTCCTAAAGGCAAGCAGAGCGGAGAGCTGAGCTCTCTTCTTCTTGTGCTGGGCCCTATGTGGTTAGCAATGCATTCCTAAAGGAAGAAGCGCATGCATTTACTTTTGTTTTATGAATGGCGCTCTGATTACAAATCAGCTCCATTGTTATTGCTAGGTCAATGCTGACATTGTGTGAGTGTGTTTAAGTGAATGGTGTTTGTACTACAGTCGCATTCTATACTGCCCTCTCCTATCACAGCCTCCTAAAAGTACTTCTAAAGGACCTGCATGAGCTTCTGAGTTTCGGTAGCCTACTGTATATTTACAGTACCTGTCCTAACAGAGACCAGGGTCTACATTTTTTTTGAGTGGTGCAGCCACTCCAATGAACAGCAATGTGTGTCCCTATGTTTTTTTATTTTTTATCCCACAATTTTGTAACCCATATCCCATACCCCCCCCCCCCCCCTCGCACACATCATGCATACATGTACAGACACACACGCACATCACACGCTAACCATTAGTCGTATCATGTATTTGACAAACATTGCATTATATTGTACAGTAGAGGTTGAACGAGTTACTTAGGATATTGTTTTGGCAAAGTAGAGAGGTCAGAGAGAGCCATCTGCATTCAGCACCATGGATAGCGCCCTGACATGAGGAATGCAAACAGTAATTTCATTCAAATCAAGTCAACTAATCAACCAACTAGGGAAGTTTGCATAACTATAGCTGATATTGGGAAGAAGAAAAGGCACCTGTCCTGCACTCACATATTTGAATGTCATTCGACAAGCCCTGATTTGTGCAAAATGCTTGCATTGTTATCGAACTGCGGCCTCCAAATAGTCAACATGATAGTACACTCATATTTTGGAGAGTAAAACAAAGCCAGCTCTACAACAGTTTTATACCAGCTTTTGCAGATGTATAAAACTATTACTACCTTTAGTGCCACCCTTAGACCAAAATGTCCAGTTGCAAACGAGATCTAATGCTTTTCAATTCACCATTGACAAATTGGCAGTGAACAATGTGGCCATAGCCAAATAACAGCAAAACATGTACAATATGCTATAGCACAAGATCTCAGTGTTGCTTGCCATCGGAATCAGAATGTCACATGACAGGTTTACAGGTGTAAAACAGTGGGTCAAATTAGTTTCTGTGCAAGCTCCATTATTTTTGTTATTTCCATAAGAGAGAGAGGGGGGCAAGGGGTGAGAGAGATCAATATAAAAAAACAAGCACATTATCTACATCATAATTCATGGTAGTGGATATGACAGACAACTGCCAATGTTCTTCTGGATTGTGAATGCATGGCATACTAAATAAGAGTATAGATAGATAGATAGATAGAGTTTTTATTAAAGTGTCCTACATCATAAGATGCCCAGCCCGCACAGGCTTACAAGACACTCACAAAACTGTATTATATAATGATACATATAGACAAATAGACAGTTACTCATGGATACATCGTTCTCCAACGTAACTGCCATGCCTTCTCTATGAATTTTCCAAAGACAAACACTTCATTACTGAACAACCAATTAACATAAAACACTTAAATCATGATATAGTGGACAATAAAAAACAAAATTAAACTCATCCTCTACAACTCAAAACTCACAAAGAGCACACAGTCGCTGTTCCTCAGGAATGCCAGTATATCTGCCCACCTTAGTATAAGAGCATGCAAAGAGTATAGCCACATATATGTGCATATAATATATGCAATTTGCAATTGTTCTGTCTCTGTGTCCACATATTATATGCACATATTATGTGCATATAATATGTGGACACAGAGACAGAAAAATTAGCAATCAGACTAAGCTGCCTTCTTCTGGGGTTGTGCCTTTTGATAACAAGGTATGGCATACTACCCGACTCTGTGTTGATGTATTAGTGTCAGTTATCAAAGACAAAATCTGTAAAATATCCATGGGAAATTACAGACCAGTTGCTCCGGCCCAATACTGTTGTAAAGGTGCATGCTGCCATGCTTGGTAAGCACTTTTGGTTTTCAAAAGATATTGGAGTTTTTTGTGTCATTCCGCTGACCTTAGCACAATGACTGGTGGTCCCACAGCACCATGGCATACTGTACATTATTATAGCCATGCTGAGACCATGGTCCTGTGCCATCATCCCTTCTAGTGCCCAAGAAAGAAGAAATAGACAAATAAAGACGACTAAAAACCACAACATACGCCACAAATCATTGAAATAATAACAAATGAGATAGATAGATAGATAGATAGATAGATAGATAGATAGATAGATAGATAGATAGATAGATAGATAGATAGATAGATAGATAGATAGATAGATAGATAGATAGATAGATAGATAGATAGATAGATAGATAGATAGAGTTTTTATTAAAGTGTCCTACATCAGTGTTTCTCAACCTATGTACCGCGGCACTTTACTGTGCCTTTGAAATCTCCAGGTGTGCCTCGAGATTTTGACCAAAAGTAACACTAGCCCTCCCCGGAAAGCGATAGATAGGCGTCCTATTGTTGCGTCGTTGTTGTTGTCACACGTCTAAATAGACATGCGAAAACAACATGACGACGGAACAATAGACTCTTCACTCTTAACGACCATCGGCCATAGAAATGTTAATCGCCTGGCAACTTTACTGTATAAATGGGGCACAGCACAGACATTTCGCTCCCTCCAGAAAGACACCACCAGAACCCGATAGCAGCACACACAGCGCCGCCGAGTCACCTCCACCTGACGACGGCACATCATAAGATGCCCAGCCTGCACGGGCTTACAAGACACTCACAAAATTGTACATATATATATATATATATATATATATATATATATAATGATACTATACACAAATAGACAGTTTCTCATGGATACATCGTTCTCCAACGTAACTGCCATGCCTTCTCTATGAATTTTCCAAAAACAAAAACTTCATTACTGAACAACCAATTTAACATAAAACACTCCCAAATAGATCTGGGTTCTTATCCTGAATCTTTTCATTTAAATCATAAGTATTCATTTGATATTGTCATGGCAACACAGTGGAGGGCACAAGACCGAAGGGGATGGAGGAGTCTCATCAATGGCCTACCGTATGTTCCTCAGGGAATTTAAAGGCCTAAGTAAGATTATTTTGATATCGATTGGTGGCGCATGCTGCCATTATGCTGTTGTGATGGAGTGTGCTTTGGTAAATCACAAAGCAGTCGCATTGGATTGTACTTGAGAGACTGAACTAAATCACCTCCCTGTCATATTTGCATATCTTTGAATATTCATTCATTCATATTTCACTTCACGTTGTCCAGTCAACATGCTTTTCCTCTTTCCTTTCCTTTCAACATTCAATGAAAAACTATCAATAAAGGCAGAAAGAGATAAATAATAATAACCAGTAAGACGTCCTGAGGGCGAGAAGTGACTTCGTCCTGAGGTCGCGCCGAAACTACAGGTCTGGGAATGCCCATATATGGACTTTTTTGGACGTTTTCAGGCCGGGTAGGGCGAAAAATGTGTGCTAATTAGTAAGGACAGGCGGGGCCTCAGGCCAGCCCAGTTAGGGCCCAGGTAGGGTAGGGCCGGGCCTTCATTTCCGGGGCTGTTGAGAACTCTATTTTTCGCCAGCTGCGCTAATAACTTTGGGACGGGCCCTTCTAGAGTTTGATGTATGGCTATCCAGGGTTTGATGAGGTCAGAGGTCTCTTAGCTAATTTACAAACAGCAGGTCTCTCTTATTAGTATAAGGGGTTTCCAGATTTACAAGCTTCTTTCACAAAACGGCACAACCGCAGGGTCTCTCTTATCTTATCTTTGCAGGCTGTACCGTTTCTCTCACAAGAGAATTGTTTGCTTCATGTGCATTTATCCCTCTCTCTAACCACTTAAACCCCAGCATCTAGTATTACAGTATATGGCCAAGAAGAACTGATCTGCACGCATGTTGTGAGCTTGTAGATGGTCTACTATTGGCTAGTATATATTATTAGGTGTAGACTGTAGAGCAAAAAGCTTGGTTCAAGTAGACTTGCAACAAGAGTAGAGTGTTTAAGTGCTTCAATAAGTGTGCACATTTTCCTTGAGTATCCATCGTCAATGTGCCATAGTATTTCAGTGAAATAGAAACAAGGTTAATGTCCCTGTGCCAATTCCAGGTGCTGTTAAAATGGCTCTCAGACATTTAAATTATTTTTCTGTTATCTGGCTATAACTTGCTTGAATCCCCTGAATAATAGCCTACAGTACTTTACAGTAATCTTAAAATATAAATATATATAATAATAATATATATATAAATATATATGAAAACATTTCTCTAGTCTTACTGTAATGGGAGAATTGCTTTCCTTCATCCATTTACATCAGCCAATACAGTATTATGCATTTACTATCTTGAACAAACAGCAGCAACAAATAACTACATGACATTAATTCATGAAACCTGTGTGTGTGTGTGTGTGTGTGTGTGTGTGTGTGTGTGTGTGTGTGTGTGTGTGTGTGTGTGTGTGTGTGTGTGTGTGTGTGTGTGTGTGTGTGTGTGTGTGTGCGCTTGTGTGTGTGTAAGAAACATAAATAAATATGAACATTGCCTTACAGTAATTTGTAGACAACATTTATAATTTTTCTTTGGGAAATTATTACAATTCAAGGTTTATTTTTTTCACCCAAAGGAAACCCAAATATTCTATCTGTCTGTCTGTTCTGTCTGTCTGTCTGTTGTGTCTGGCCTCATACACACAAACATTCTGTGTTCCGTCTGTGTTTCATGGCCGCCTCAATGCTTTTCCAATGGAAATCACGTGGTTTGGCCAAACACTTGTGTTTGATGGGGGGAGGGGGGCAATCAAACACAAGTGTTTGATGGTCAAACCACGTGACTTCCATTGGAAAAGCATTGATAGCCTGGTTAATAAACCAGACCGAATCAGCCGTTGGCAAAGAAAAATTGCCTACCGGCGGATTTCGGTCTGGAGAGGCTCAATTGTACGCCCATTTTCTACACACGAGAACGTGTGCGCCCAATAGGGACACGGTATGCAATATGGGCGGGCTTTGGTACAGTGACGTTCAATGCTTGAGACCTTTGACTGACAGTAGCTCTGACCAATTGCGTCAAAGAGAAAATGTTTCCCTGGAAATGAAATCCAAGCTGAGCCTCCCCAGACTAATATCCCGCGGATCCGTGCGATATTAGTCTGGTTTATTAACCAGGCTAAAGCATTGAGGCAACCATGAAACACAGAAAGTTTGTTTGATATGCGTGTATGAGGCCTAGGTCTGTCTGTCTGTCTGTCTGTCTGTCTGTCACATGGTAGATTAATATCATCCATTAAGAAGGTAAACCTATATGTTGTGGAGTTTGCAATAAAGTGGTTTCTTCAACTTCATATCTCTCCTGTTTTGCGGGTTGAGTTCTTCCAGTACAGTCGAAAGTTAGTTACTCCCTGTTTGGCTAGAGCTTCACGTAGCTGAAGGGGAATAGAAGACATGAGAAGGATTTAACTGCTGGCCTGCTAAATGGAATAGAAGACATGAGAAGGGTTTTAACTGCTGGCCTGCTAAATGGAATAGAAGACAAAGAAGGGTTTAACTCCTGGCCTGCTAAATGGAATAGAAGACAAAGAAGGGTATAACTGCTGGCCTGCTAAATGTCAGCTGTTGTTCTAAGGACATTTGCAGGCATTTCGAGTACTTTTTTCTACACGGTCTCAACCCAACTTGTCAAATACAGCAACTTCCTCAAAAGCTGGAGGCGTCACTCTCGGTGCCCACCGGCACGCTCTAGCATCAAGTATTATTAGAGATCCCACTCATATGGACGTTTATAGGCAAACAAATAGTTACTGGTGTATTAATGGTGTTAGCGACAGGACCAAATTAGCCATTGTGGGGACCATATAGCTCTCAGGGGCCCTTCTGGGAAACTGGACCGCACTGTACTCGGTTTGAGGCCCTGACAAGGACTCCTGGGGCCCTTCATTGGCTGCTGATTATGTTAGATCTACGGCGTTAATCCGTCACTGGTTAGTGATAGCTATTGTGTAAGTCGATGTTGATGCCAAACTTTTAATGCACCTGCCAGTATACCACTGCCCAAACATTTTTTTAAGCGTTCGTGTCAAATATCTTTATCTAACATTTTTGTGGGTGTCATCGAAATCCTTATGGAAGCATAGACTAAAACATCCTATTTTCATAACAATAGAGGGTATGCGCGTGACATCATCATCAAACTCAGAAGTTATGCAGGAATGCCTACTGAGTGGCAAAAAACTACTTTCTGGCTGTGACAACCCATGCATCAAAACAGAAAAGTCCTATCTGATTGCATTAAACAACGTTAAACAATGTTAAACTCACTTTGCATGTTGCTTTGCCACTCGATGTGCCATTCACTTTAAACATGCGCATACCCTCTATACATTGGGGAAAGGGACCCATGCACACAAACATTTGATTTGCATAAAGCAACCATAGCATTCGACTCCATGTTAATAAGAATGAATCCAAATGAATAATTATAATAATAAATAATAATATGTAGGCGATCACGATACGATAGTATTGAAAATGAATTGAGCCATATTGCGATTCTCGTGCTATTTGATGTTGTTACTCAAATGCGGATGATTATGTTACTCAGGCAAATGCGGACATCCAAGGGTAGCCTATAGCCCGAGAGGCAGTTGATTTCTCTGAGCATTCCGTGCAGGCGTGCTTCCGATGGGGAACAATTGAGAAGTGTATCCAGATTTGACTGAGAGCCTGCCATCGCGCAGGAGAAAAAGTTTTTTTTTTAATATATTTTTTAGTTAATATCACAGGCAGACTCTTCACATATACTAGAGCATGTCTGAAATAAGTATCAGAGTTGAAATCGAAATGTAAATATGAAAAAAATGCTTAAACATGTAGCTAGGAAAGTGAACCTTTCAAGTGTGTTTTCTCAACTCGCTGTTTTCTGCAAGACATTACTCTATAAGCCATATCTCCAAAACTGGTGGGTCAAACTGAACAACCAATATGTAAATGTGAAGCTATGATTCCCTGCTTTCATATGACATGGAAAAAAAATCCAATGGCAGTCCCTCAGTCAAATTTGGTCACAGTTGATTACCTGTTGAAGGAGTTGGTCATTAATGTCTGGATCTGTCAGGTCAGCATCAGTCTGAATCTTCATCCTCATCACCTTCACTTCCTGAACTACACACACACACACACACACACACACACACACACACACACACACACACACACACACACACACACACACACACACACACACACACACACACACACACACACACACACACACACACACACACACACACACACACACACACACACACACATTCAAACAGCAAACAAATTGTAAAAAAAAAAAAAAACAAGCATAGGGCGCAAAGTACTGATAGGCCTATGTGCTAAAAACTTGAAATGTAATCGTGTAACGTGTTGAGAAGAAGACACTCACCTCTGTGGCAGAAAAATGAAAGCGTAATACTACATTTTCTATCATCCCACTTAAATTGTGGGGAAGACATGACTCCACAATGTTGAGGATGCGCTTTAATATCATTATTGGGCTTTCCGTCAGCAACAAAACAATACTATAGGACGATACGAATGATCTTGATCTGTGCTAAACCTGAATCGTGTGAAGAAGACTCACCTCTGTGGCAGAAGAATGCAAACTTGGAATCACATCCTACATCAACCCATTTAAACTGTGGGTTAACAGATTTAACGGCTCCACAATGTTGCTTTCCCTGCTTATTATCGGGCTCGTTGTAAGCCCAGTGTGTGAAGGACAGGTTGGTCTGGTCAGACCATGCCCATGCTACTCTGTGTAGGCCGATCCATGGATCATCACTTGAACTATCATTTGTTTGCACTAAAGACGCAGCTTGGATGTTCTCTTCAGCAGTTTTGATAACAGCCAGGTCTGTGTAGAGATGTCTGCAGTGTTGCTGGGCAGCCTTCCATGATGATGTCATCTTGACTAAAATAAATTTCTGCTGGACATCATTTCTATCTAGGGAGGAAAAGGGGAGAAAACAATGAAATACCTACCTACAGACCAATTCTGAACTTTAACTTGTTTGTACATAAAATAAATCTGTGTACAGAATGTGTGCATGCATAATGTGTGCGTACGTGAATGCAGTTCTGTTCAGACTGTGTATGTTGAGTATGACCAGATTATTTTTATTGTAAGGGCAAGTTCTTACCATCATAACACAGAAATGGTCTTGGATTACAGGTGACATCACTCCAAAAACCAAGACGACTGATTGCCACACAGAGATCTCTGGATTTAAAATAATTTGGCTGGTCAGAACTCCAGTTATGATACTCTGCCCTGATTGGTGCATCGGCTGCTGACCATCTCCAAGAGTTGACATCATGGCCTATGGTTCCCTTCCAGGATGTGGGGTCATCATGCAGTCCAAACAATATAAATCTCCGACTCCTGTCTATGTCGACTGCTTTGAGATTCTTCACATCTTCCATGTTCTCTACGGTGGCCAGGTCAGTGTACTTCTCTCTGCAGTAGCTCCGAGCTTCATTCCAGGTCATTTTCAAGTTAACAAAGTGATATTCACGAAGCTCACAACAGGAGGGTATGTAGAATCCTGAAGAAGGTCAAGAATAGTGGATTTAGAGCTGGATGAAAATTAATACCAGCCATCCCGTCCCGTCCGTCCGTCCGTCTGTCAGACAGCTAATCTCCGGCACAGCTGGACCGATTGTCGTGACTGTCGTGTCACACACACACACACACACACACACACACACACACACACACACACACACACACACACACACACACACACGCACACACGCACTCGCACTCCCAGGAGGGTGGAGGCCATGTGGAATAACGTCAGCCCCAATTTTCTAATATTTTTGCTATAACTATGGATTTTGTAGACATTTTGTAGGACTTGTTTATTTACATTACTAAAATGTAAAAAAGTTTAGCAAACAACTGCGATAGCTTATAATATGTTAAGTTTTGATACAAATGCTTTTATATGAAAAATAAATAACTTTATAAGGGTATTCCCCCATATAAAGTTATTTATTTTATATTAAAATATATAATTATGTTAGCTACCTTTTGTGTCAAAAAACCGTGTATAACAGACAATACCAAAAACATATCACCAAAATGAACAAAACATTACAATAATAATAATGGCTGGGTTTCCCAAACGCATATGGTGTAAGACTTCTAGTGCTGCACATGCTCAGATGCCCTCTACTATAGGCCTCACACAGAAGCCTGTGAACATAGACATTTTGTGCATAGATGTGCCACGCAATGGTATAGGCCTCAGGCCTCAGGTCTACCATTCTGACATTTAATTTAATAATATTTGGACTGCTGGACAGCTGACAGTAGGCTATTATATATCTTTTTTTTCATTTTTTTTTATTTATCCCACGATTTTGTAACGATTTTTCACCCCTGTGTCAATTATCTATGTGATCCTGGGCTCTATACACACCCTCCGCCAACCTAGTCCCCATATATGGGGGACATGGGGAGAGCAACGGACTTGAACTCATGCTTCCTTCATGCCTGAGTGTCCAAGTTGCACCTGACAGGGGGGAGTTTCCCTGGTTGGACGTAGCGCATGGAAGGAACACGTTATTCCAACCAGTTCCTTTCCCCTCCATCAGGCGTCCCGGCTGGCCAGGGGGAGGCAGTTTAGAGACCAGGATTACTGCATGTTTTTTGTGAGGGTACCTATACCTAAAGTGCAAACAGAGCCTACTGCCAGCTGTCCAGCAGTCCAAATATCATTAAATTAAATTTCAGAATGGTAGACCTGGTGAGGCCTACCATTGCGTGGCACATCTATGCACGAAATGTCTATGTTCACAGGCTTCTGCCTAGAGGGCATCGGAGTATGTGCAGCACTACAAGTCTTACACCATATGCATTTGGGAAACCCAGCCAATAAAAACAGTGAAACTAGCTAGATTTTACCGCAGTATATTTGCTTTTCTAACAATTTCTAGGTTCTTATCCTCATCAGTCCATCTGAGAATAATTATGTAAGCAGTGCATGTTTTGTCATAAATGTCCAACTTTCCCTTAATTAATCACTGCGCCTGCTACAGCCTGTTGAAAACCCTTGTTTTCACCAGAAACGGCCCCCTCAATATCGTTTCTGAGATACAGGGCTTTGAATGCAGGGCTTAGAATGGAAGTGGATGTGTGCACATTTTCAAAATGGCCACGGCCACTGTCCCACTTTGTGTTGTTGCGTTAGCAAACAGTAGCTAACGATACGATCGGATTAAAACATGGATTAAAGGCCCAGGCCGTAGCGTAACGGTCTGGGCACCGGACTGGTGATCCAGTCGCGGTGTGCCGCGGGTTCGACTCCCGAACCTGACACGGCCTTTACCGCATGTCATCCCCCCATCTCTCTCCCGTTTCCTGTCAGCCTACTATCTGTCCCTTAAAAAATCAATAAAAGGCGTAAGCCGCAAAAAAAAAAAACATTTAAAAAAAAACATGGATTAAAGAATACAAGCCCTGGAAACGAGACTCTCGTGTTTGGCGGGCTAGGGTACTAATTTAACCCTCCGTGTTCCTTCCTCGTACGTTTTTTTCACAGAATTTTGCAGATCTGAAAGTAGGAGGCTATACCACTATCTGTCAGCCTGTCACCTACACCCCACCCCACTAGAGGCTATAGCCTACCACTATCTGTCAGCCTGTCACCTACACCCCACCCCACTAGAGGCTATACCACTATCTGTCAGCCTGTCACCTACACCCCACCCCACTAGACAGCTGCGGAAAACAGAAAAATCAACGCCGGTCGAAAAAAACATCATACCGACGACGGAATATTCGACGGCAGTTTGCAAACGTGATTGACATAAAGTGTTGTTGATATTCTTTTTACATCCTCTGAAATTCGCTCCGATATTCGGCACCTGTGTGCAAATTAACACCTTAACCCATTTTGAACGATTCTACAAAATGTCTTCTAAATCCTGACAGTTTTCTGAAAAACCCTATATGTTTCTATGTCAGTCGTTCTCAAACATTTTCATGTCAAGGACCCCCAAGATTATATGTAATTTGCCACCGACCCCCATCTGAAAATATGTTGTTCCAGGGACCTCACAGAAGCCAAGATTTGAGTTAAAAACGTGAAAGAATATATATTCAAAGATTTGCGCCACATTTTCACGATTTTTCTAAAATAGCAGACTCGTAGCGTGGCACTCGGTGCCGCACTATGATCTTGTAGATGCTATGTTTCAGTAGCTAAAGTATAACATAATGCTTAAAACAACAAAAGGGGTGTCCTCCCAAAATGGGTTAAGGTCAAGACATGCTCCCAAAACAGGACTACAGTATGTAGTCTATGGCAGGACGATAAAAATACCACTTTTAAATCTCCAATTACACAAAAAAAAAAAATCTGGGTGTACAGGTGATTCAAAATGTATGCTTGACCATATCTTTTTTTTTACGTAGTGTACAGTGCTTTGGAAAGGTTGTGTTTATGAAATGTGATATAATAATACATTGGATTTTGCTTTTGTAGACAAAGTATTAAATGGAAAAGCCTCCATCAGATCCTGATACAATTTAGACAAAAATCATTTGAGTGCCATAACCAAGAAATAATAATACATGTTCTTACCAGAGAGGAGGATGATGAGAAGTAATTTATGATCCATATACTGTCGTTTCTCTGTGAGGAAATAAACACTGAAAATATGAATTTGTTGTGATACAATTCCATCAAGAAAACATCCCAATATTACTTAAGAGGAAAATAAAAAAATATCCAGGCGGACAAAAAAAGATGTGTCATTTTACAGAATTATTTTAATATTGACCTACTTGCTCTCAGAGAGGAAATTCTGTTTCACCTCAGCCCAGCTTTTGATGTACCACTGTTGATGTTTAGAAAAAAATGTTTAGATTATTCCTTTTGATGTAAGAGGACACTGATGAACCAGTCTTCTAATCTAACCAACCACCTGTAAATCAATACAGTCTACATGAAAAATACACTCACCATTCGAAATCTCAGTGTCTGATGTTGCACGTGTTGAAGAACTGTAGCTATGGAGTAAATCTCTCAGAGCTGGTACCTATAGTCATGTTACACAACATACGTTTATTTTCACATGCAAATAGTATGTAAAGGTTTCAGTGACATTTTGATTAATAGTTGCTACAGCTTGGCTCATGTTGGCTGCCATGGCATTGGTCTCATGGCTCGTTATTCCGAAGCACATTGTTATTAACTAGGGTTATTAACGTCACAAAACCTTTTGTTTTATTGTTTTATTGCAAGTATTTATACAGTGTACAATTTGGCATACAGTATGTCCTTAATGGAATAAACAAATACAGTACACATACATGCATCATGCTATAAACATCAGAGGCTAGAACAATGTTTTATAGGGTGATTGATATTTGGCCACTTAATTCTTTTGGCAATGGTGTTACCAATGATACTAATGAAGGCTTCATTCCATTCACTGTCGGATGGGAAATGTTCAATTATCATAACAGAGGCTTTAAACTTTTAGTTAAGTGACTTATTAACTGTATGCTAATGATTTACCATATATATTATTGCGACCACAGGTCGCATTTACAGTACTATGAAAACGTGCATTTTCCGTCAGTCCGTCCGTTAGTCACCCACCCCACGCATCCATGGTCATGCCTCGTGAGTCGTGACATCATCAGGGATCTGCATATATGGACATATATGTAGTCGCGACGTAGACTACACCGCCAGGAGCCCTTCCCCATATATGGGAATGTCAATATATGGCCATATCACGCCATATATGTTATGGTAAGTATTTCATACAGGTTAAGTTAAAACAAATCTGAACTATCCCTTTAAATGACCTTTTGGTCTTACGTAAGTTACTTTGAATTGTAATTGTGCATAAAATGTGATATACAAATACATTTGCCTTGCCCTGTGTGGGCCATGTCGAGCCATGTCCTCTCCCTTCCCTGTTGTCAACTTGTCACACCATCTTTCTCTCAACTAATTTGCCATTTTTTACTATTTTAAAACATTTTAAAATAGTTCAAATAGCTGACCTACAAGCTCACAATGTGTCGATGTAGATCGGCTAGTTGAACTATTTTAAAATGTTTTAAAATAGTAAAAAATGGCAATTACGTTTAGGGAAAGGGGTAAGGGTGAGATAAATGCATCTTTAAACCATGTGAAGTTAGTTGACATGACCCCAGGGCTCTATATACCATAATGTTTTAACTCTACACTAAATATCTAAATATATTTCTGTGTTATCCTTTAAGCAAAACCTGAGACTGTACTGCCTGTACTGTTATCAAACCTGCTAATAATAAATCAGCTTACCATCCTCTTGCTTTCTCTCGCTCTCGCGCACACACACTCACACTCACACACAGAGTTCACTGCGGGTCTGGTCCAAATAACCCCACATTCTTTTTGGAGTAAAGGGGGAGATAGTGGGGGCCTGGAGCACAGAGAATGACTGGAGGAAAGTTGAACCCACCTGGCACCCTTACATTTTCTCCCTGTCATTGTAGGTACAGGTATAGTGCAACACCAACCAATAACAACACATCACTCCATGGTGGTCTTATTAGTTATAAGAGCACCATGGAGTGATGTGTTGTTATTAATATACCTAGTAGTATCTATCTAGTATCACTATCTAGTTATCTATCTAGGATCTAACTATCCATAAAATGCCCCTTTGGTCTTACAGTACGTAAGGCACTTTGAATTGCTATTGTGCATGCATGAGACATTCAAATATTTGCCATGCCTTGTGTGGGTCACATGTCCAGCCATGTCCTATAGTAATTCCCTGTTATCGTACACCATCTTTAGAAAAAACAGCATTAAACCACTTAAACCTCGTTAACTGTAGTTCTCCAAGGCTCTAAATACTATACTAGGCCCCATCCCGTTTTCTACTCTAGACTATATTTTATATATTCGCCGATCTACAAGCTTGAAAGCTTATAAATCGAGAGATAATGCTATTTTCTCTTGTACGTAGATCTACAAGCGAAAATAGCTCACAACACTTCGCTATAGGCGTTGTGACCTTATATAGATCTTCTATTTTCACAATATGCATCTGTGGAACAGAGTCAAACTAAAAGTAATTCCTCATTCCAAGTGCTTGTCAGGGTGGGAGGGTCCAATAACAGACAACAGTGTATAGACTGTTATGGTAAGTTCTTACCATAACAGACAACAGTGTATAGGCTGTTATGGTAAGTTCTTACCATAACAGACAAAATGTCTTTCCTCTTCACAGCCTACATCCATCCAACTATCAGGACTGACTATCACACAAAGTGATCTGCCCAGGTCATTATTTGGATGGCCAGAACGCCAGTTATGATACTCAGTCCTGATCGGTGCATCGGCTGCTGACCGCGCGTGTGTGTGTGCGTGTGTGTGTGTGTGTGTGTGTGTGTGTGCGTGTGTGTGTGTGTGTGTGTGTGTGTGTGTGAATTGTACAGCGTTGGCAATAAGTTCTTAGCATAACAGACAAAATGTTGATGTGTACTACAATTTGGCTCGCCAGAACGCCAGTTATGATACTTATGATATACATCATCCTGATCGGTGCATCGGCTGCTGACCATCTCCAAGAGTTGACATCATGGCATATGGTTCCCTTCCATTGATGAGGTCAGTGTCTTTGACCAAAAAATGCACAAGATCTAAGGGTCTCCATGATGTCACGAGGCCTGACCATATGGAGGTGTGATGTTACAAGGCGTGACCATTATGGAGGCGTGATGTTACAAGGAGGCATGATATGGCCATATATTGACATTCCCATATATGGGGAAGGGCCCCTGGCGTCTACGTCGCAACTACATATATGTCCATATATGGAGATGCGTGATGATGTCACGTGATGTCACGACTCACGAGGCATGACCATGGATGCGTGGAGTGGGTGACTAAAGGACGGACTGACGGAAAATGCACCAATGCCTGCATGGCAGCCAACATGAGCCAAGCTGTAGCAACTATTAATCAAAATGTCACTGAAACCTTTCCATACTATTTGCATGTGAATAAACGTTTGTATCATCACTAGAGGTACCAGCTCTGAGAGATTTACTCCATAGCTACAGTTCTTCAACACGTGCAACATCAGACACTGAGATTTCAAATGGTGAGTGTATTTTTCATGCAGACTGTATTGATTTACAGGTGGTTGGTTAGATTAGAAGACTGGTTCATCAGTGTCCTCTTACATCAAAAGGAATAATCTAAACAATTTGTAATCAACAGTGGTACATCACAAAGCTGGGCTGAGGTGAAACAGAATTTACTCTCCGAGAGCAAGTAGGTCAATATTAAAATAATTCTGTCAATGACACATCTTTTTTTGTCCGTCTGGATATTTTCTATTTTCTTTTCCTCTTATTTCCAGAAGTAATATTGAGATGTTTTCTTGATGGAATTGTATCACAACAAATTTATATTTTCAGTGTGATAACTGTTTATTTCCTCACAGAGAAACGACAGTATGGATCATAAATTATTTCTGATCATCCTCCTCTCTGGTAAGAACATGTATTATTTCTTGGTTATGGCACTCAAACTATTTTTGTCTGAATTGTATCAGGATCTGATGGAGGCTTTTCCACTTAATACTTTGTCTACAAAAGAAAAATCCAATGTATTTTTATATCACATTTCATAAACATAACCTTTCCAAAGTACTGTACACTTCACAGGAGTGGGTAAAAAAAAGATATGGCCAAGCATACATTTTGAATCACATAAGATTTTACACCAGTGAAATTGAACGCCATGCACCCAGCCGTCGAAAATGTTGTTTTTTCCGACCGGCGTTAATTTTTCTGTTTTCCGCAGCTGTCTAGTGGGTTGGGGTGTAGGTGACAGGCTGACAGATAGTGGTATAGCCTCTAGTGGGTTGGGGTGTAGGTGACAGGCTGACAGATAGTGGTATAGCCTCTAGTGGGGTGGGGTATAGGTGACAGGCTGACAGATAGTGGTATAGCCTCTAGTGGGGTGGGTATAGGTGACAGGCTGACAGATAGTGGTATAGCCTCTAGTGGGGTGGGGTGTAGGTGACAGGCTGACAGATAGTGGTATAGCCTCTAGTGGGGTGGGGTGTAGGTGACAGGCTGACAGATAGTGGTATAGCCTCTAGTGGGGTGGGGTGTAGGTGACAGGCTGACAGATAGTGGTATAGCCTCTAGTGGGGTGGGGTGTAGGTGACAGGCTGACAGATAGTGGTATAGCCTCTAGTGGGGTGGGGTGTAGGTGACAGGCTGACAGATAGTGGTATAGCCTCTAGTGGGGTGGGGTGTAGGTGACAGGCTGACAGATAGTGATATAGCCTCTAGTGGGGTGGGGTGTAGGCGACAGGCTGACAGATAGTGATATAGCCTCTAGTGGGGTGGGGTGTAGGCGACAGGCTGACAGATAGTGATATAGCCTCCTACTTTCAGATCCGCAACATTCCGTAAAAACGTACCAGTGTGCCTCTTCTCGTCTTTAGACCCTCGTTTCGGTCTAATCGTTAATTTCAAATGTGGAGACAGTTACCAAAGAAAATTGTGCAGGCTTGCATTCAACGCTGCCAAAAGACCCCTGCCCCACAACACTGGCCCAGTGGAAGTTAGAGATATCTAGTTATATACCTCTACAAAATTAAGGGAAAGTTGGACATTTATGGCAGAATATGGACTCCTTACATAATTATTCTCAGTTGGACTGATGACAAGAACCTAGAAAGTGTTAGAAAAGCAACTATACTGCGGTAAAACCTAGCAACGTGTTTTTATTATTATTATTATTATTGTAATGTTTTGTTCATTTTGACGATATGTTTTTGGTATTGTCTGTTATACACGGTTTCTTGACACAAAAGGTAGCTAATATAACAATTATACATTATAAAATAAATAACTTTGCCCTGAATCCTTATCTATCATTTATACATTATGGATCAATAGTGTGGACTTAGACTGTTTTTCGTCTGTGGCATTCATTTGTATCAAAACATAACATATTATAAGCTATCGCAGCTGTTTGCTAAACTTTTTTACATTTTAGTAATGTAAATAAACATGGCACTGAATGAGATTTGAAATGTCCTACAAAATGTCTACAAAATCCATAGTTATAGCAAAAAGTATTAGAAAATTGGAGCTGACGTTATTCCACACGGCCTCCTGGGAGTATGTGTGTGTGTGTGTGTGTGCAAAGTTCACGACAATCGGTCCAGCTGTGCCGGAGATTAGCGGGCGGGCGGACGGACGGACGGACAAACACAATGGCTGGGATTAATTTTCATCCAGCTCTAAATCCACTATTCTTGACCTTCTTCAGGATTCTACATACCCTCCTGTTGTGAGCTTCGTGAATATCACTTTGTTAACTTGAGCATGACCTGGAATGAAGCTCGGAGCTACTGCAGAGAGAAGTACACTGACCTGGCCACCGTAGAGAACATGGAAGATGTGAAGAGTCTCAAAGCAGTCACCACCGACAACCCTGGGACAGGAATATGGTTTGGACTGCATGATGACCCCACATCCTGGAAGGGAACCATAGGCCATGATGACAACTCTTGGAGATGGTCAGCAGCCGATAAACCGATCAGGGCAGAGTATCATAACTGGAGTTCTGGCCAGCCAAATTATTATGAAGCCACAGATCTCTGTGTGGCAATCAGTCATGATGGTTTTTGGAGTGATGTCAGCTGTAATCAAAGACCATTTCTGTGTTATGATGGTAAGAACTTGCCCTTACAACCAAAATAATCTGGTCATACTCAACATACACATAGTCAACTGTATTCACGTACGCACACATTATGCATGCACACATTCTGTACACAGATTTATTTTATGTACAAACAAGTTAAAGTTCACAATTGGTCTGTAGGTAGGTATTTCATTGTTTTCTTCCCTTTTCCTCCCTAGATAGAAATGATGTCCAGCAGAAATTTATTTTAGTCAAGATGACATCATCATGGAAGGCTGCCCAGCAACACTGCAGACGTCTTTACACAGACCTGGCTGTTATCAAAACTGCTGAAGAGAACATCCAAGCTGCGTCTGTAGTGCAAACAAATTATAGTTTTAATGATTTTCCATGGA
Organism: Protomyctophum parallelum; assembly: GCF_964188405.1. Taxonomy (NCBI): domain Eukaryota; kingdom Metazoa; phylum Chordata; class Actinopteri; order Myctophiformes; family Myctophidae; genus Protomyctophum; species Protomyctophum parallelum. The sequence continues at coordinate 10,081,356 of NC_139702.1, forward strand.
TCGGCCTTCACAGAGTAGCATGGACATGGTCTGACCAGACCAACCTGTCCTTCACACACTGGGACGAAGGAGAGCCCGATAATTTGGTTAGAAAGGAACATTGTGCAGCCGTGATTTCCCCACAATTTAAATGGATTGATGTAAAATGTGATACAAAGATTGCGTTCTTCTGCCACAGAGGTGAGTCTTCTTCACAACACGACTCAGGTTTCAAGTTTTTAGCACAGATTAAGATCATTAGTATGGTCCTATATTATATAATTGTTTTGGTTTTTATTTCGCGTGCGTGCGTGCGTGTGTTTTGGGAGCAGCTGTTCAGGAAATGAAGGTGATGAGGATGAAGATTCAGACTGATGCTGACCTGACAGATCCAGACATTAATGACCAACTCCTACAACAGGTAATCAGCGCACGCACACACACACACACACACACACACACACACACACACACACACACACACACACACACACACACACACACACACACACACACACACACACACACACACACACACACACACACACACACACACACACACACACACACACACACACACACACACACACACACACACACTCTCTCTCCTGTTTTCTTGCTGTCAATCTTTGTTGATTCTGTCAATCTATTCCTCTACAGTTACGTGAAGCTCTAGCCAAACAGGGAGTAACTAACTTTCGACTGCGCTGGAAGAACTCAACCTACAAAACAGGAGAGTTATGAAGTTGAAGAACATACTGCAATTTACACAACAAGCCTATAGAGGGTATGTGCATGCATAAAGTGAATGGGAAATTGAGTGGCAAAGTGAGCTTAACATTGTTTAATGTCGTTTAATGCAATTAGATATGACTTATATGGCCAGAAAGTAGTTTTTAGCCACTCAGTAGGCATTCCTGCATAACTTCCTGGTTTGATGATGATGTCACGCGCATACCCTCTATACTGTAGGTTAACTTCACGAAAACAGGTGACCAACAAACAGGTGACCGACAGACAGACATGTATGTGTAAGCTTGTCTTAAAGGTTTCATGACATTCATTTTTCAATTTTGGGATTTGCTGGCTCTTTCATCACACTCCACAGGAAAATCAGAGCACTTGTTTGAGCAAAACAAAACAAAACAGACCACATCTACTGAATGTTAAAAGTTCAGTTTTTTTGGATGCAATTGAGCTCAGAAAACCTAAAAAAGAAAAATTCCCTTATCTCTATCGCTATCCTTATCCAGTTATTAGTATTATTAATTTCTTGTAATTGTAAGCTATTTTGTATTTTACTGCTTATATTAATGAATGAAAGTAAACTGATCTAATAGCGATGTGATTCCACTCCCTAGCAGAAGTCTATCATTTGGTTATAGGGACTCCCAAACTCTTCAGCTCAAGACCTAAATTGCCATGACCCAAACTTAAAAATAAAGAAATTAATGAAGCACTTTGGGTGTGTGGTGTATTATGGAACCACATTTCATTAATAACAGCATAAGTAATTGTTTAGAACTAAAATATAACATTTAGTTGTCTCTCCTAAAAATGAGAGATTTAACTTCTGCTCTGACCAACGCCTATAGTAGGGGCAGCTGTATGCTAAATAGATCTGGCTTGCTGATAGCAGCAAACGGCCAGGTCTTCTGCTGTGCTCCTTTGTGACCTGACCAAAATGTTGACCACTTTAGACTTCAGTGGCGTTGGGGAAACTTTACCTTCCCTGTGTTGTCTTTGTCCTGTGCTGTATAAAGATCCTACTAAAATGACTGTGTTAGTTGCCCACACGCCGTTAGGCTGGTGGCGATTTTTGTACTTTGTCTCTGAGAATAAAACTGAACTCCGGAACCACTCTGCCTGCCTGTCTGCCACCATCTGCCTCCGACTTTCTTCGGAGTATTTTTCTTCTCTATTAGCTCATTTACGTCAGGTGCGACCGCACCATTCTAGGTGGTCGTTAATACGGTGCCAGTGAAGATGACACCTTTAAAAATCAGAATCCAGGCCCAGGCCGTAGCGTAACGGTCTGGGCACCGGACTGGTGATCCAGTCGCGGTGTGCCGCGGGTTCGACTCCCGGACCCGACACGGCCTTTACCGCATGTCATCCCCCCATCTCTCTCCCGTTTCCTGTCAGCCTACTTTCTATCCCTTAAAAAAAATCAATAAAGGCGTAAGCCGCAAAAAAATATCTTAAAAAACAAAAATCAGAATCCACTTGTCTGATGATAGGAGGAAAGACCTTTCAGTCACATTGTTACTTTTCTTAAGGATTATGTCAGTGATAAGGTGTTTTACACCTTAGCATGAGCATCCTAAAAATGGCCTATAAATAGATGATGATGACAGTACTGTTTAAGACTTCAAGTGGCCATAAGTCAATATTGATTTGAATAAAACTACATACACCGTCCATGACTGGATTTGAAGGCAGAAGGCCAGAAAAGCTAGTAACGCAAATGTCCGAATGACACAGGTGATGGTCATTTGTGAAATTTTAAAGGAGGGGTATAGACCCAGACACACTACTACTATATGATTTTTAAACATTTTACATTTTGTGAAATGTATATTAAATGGTCTGCATAATGAGTAAGCCTTCTTTTACTTTTGGTACTTTAAGTAGATTTTCAATACCGAACTAGTACTTGTAACTTGTATTAATACTTTTTCTTAAGTAAAAAATGCTAGTACTTGTTACGTACATTACTGCCAGAGGGAGAGGAGGACATGGCTGGACATGACAAATCAAGGCAAATGTATTTGAATATCAAATGATATGCACAATGACAATTCAAAGTACCTTACATAAGGGCATTTAACAGCTTCCGTGCTATTGGCATAGATCTAGGTCAATTGAAGCCTATTGGCCATTGGCGTAGATCAATATGGCAATTGCGCTTTTATAGTGCATTCGATCGATCGAGCCATAATGCTACTTACGTTAGCATCGGGTAGCTAGCTGTTGTCATGCCAGCTATATATAGAGATCCCTGACTGTGATCAATATATGATCATATTGTGACAGAAGCATGATAACCACTGTGGTTGCCGGTTGACGCAAAGGTCACAGTTAACTATGGAATTATGCATTTCCCGTCAGTCAGTCAGTGTATCACAAGTCCCCATAGTGCCCAGGTCTCGTGACATCGCATGACATCATCAGGGATGGAGATCTCTGATGTCATAGTAAATGCGACCTGCTCACAATTAAGCCCATATATGGAGATCCCTGATGTCATCAATATTAGAATATGGATATACAGTATGCCAGAACCTGTTATGACATTCCATAAGATCGTTCCCCATCCATCCGGCGAAAACTAGAGTTCTCAATAGGCCCGGAAATTAAGGCCTGGCCCTACCTGGGCCCTCATCAAACCCTGAATATTCAATACACTTTTCCCGCTGCCACCCTTAGATCTCCATATATGGAGCTGACCTGTCCTGACATTCCATACTTGATCTGACCTACCCTGTACACTCAAGATACGCTCCATATATGGCCAGTGCACGCGACCTCGCCCTTTAGGCGTCTTACTGGTAGAGGTTAGACATTATCGATAGAAGTGAAGCGATATAGAACCCTGCGTTGAGTAACGAAACCTCTCTGTCTTGTCTTAACATGCTACAGTATATACTGTACAAGGTATTAAGTTCTTAGTATTGCACATCAGACGACTGTATCGCTCAAGATGAACGTAGAATACAGGAGATAGACATTAGACACCCTTTGCATGGCCACATACTGTAGCACCCCCACACAGGCTCCCATCTAGAGCCGGTGTTGTGCCCCTCCAGACAACCAAACAAGCAGCAAGGGCCAACATCTGGCAAGATTAATGGAAAAGACACATGCGCGCTCTTGAATGGCTGGACAGAGGAATAACACCAACAGAAAGCTTCGCTAGTGGCCACGGCCTTGGCTGGACAACCTGGAAGTCACTGCGTGTGGAAGAGGGGAGGTGCAAAGCACTGATGAAAGTCTGGAACTACCCAACAGAAGACACGTGCAGCTGTGGATCAGTACAGACAATGTCCCACCTACTGGAATGTGCCGCTGGCCCCCGGTGCGGTCCAGAAGACCTGGCAGAACCTAGACCCCATCAGCTGTGGCCTGTGCCCGATATTGGCAGAACGACACCTGAGATTGCTACGGACTCGAAGAAGAAGTATTGCCGTTTAAATATTGATTAATCTTTGGATATCAGAGTCGATACATCGATCCAATTACACCCCCAATAAAATAATAAAAGTGCAGAATATAGTTATAATAATATAATATACTACATATAATATTTCCTACTTGCATGTTGCCACAAAAGAAGTTGGATTACTGGTAACATATTGAAACCATATACAGTAGAATATAATGGATCCAACGCATTAAATTACAGTGGCATTACTCTAGGTCTAGTACATAATCAGCAATGGCTTGCAGGGTTCCCCAATAGGCGGCCCGTGGGCCATTTGCGGCCCAGATAAACTGTATATGGCATTAAATGGGGGTCAGTAACCTATGCATGTCAAACTGGGCATCCTTTTCAAATGGGGTCTTGCCCTGGAAATGAATTTTCAGGGCAAGACCTCGACCTCGCACGAGTCAAAATATGGCCCTTGAGGAAAATTAATTGGGGACCCACATATCTTCCTCAGGTGTATTGTGTAAAAGCATTTCACCTTCATCCTCTGGGATCACACTTTGTGATCCCAGAGGATTATTTCAATTAGGGTTCCAGACAGTCCCCCTATAACAGCCGATCTACAAGTTCCATGTGTTAACTTATGAGCTCGAGAGGCCATGTAACATTATTTGTGAAACATCTTGAAAATGCTTGGACATTTGTGGATGTTGTGTTGGAATAATATGTTTGGAAACACGACAACATGGCAGCCCAGCTGCAGCAACCAAAAGGGGACATTTTCCATAATTTGCATATGAAAATATAATTAAAAGCTTGCAGCATGACCATAGCAGTGCTGGTGGAGCATGACCATCATTAAAGTTCAGGTTATCTGGAAGACGCACTCCATATAGTTACATTTCTTTGATAAAAACCAACATCACACATTGCGTGTTCGAAAGGTAAGTGCACTTTATCATTTATCTAGTATTTGGTTAGAAGACTGGTACTGTATCCCGGTGACCTCATATAATAACATTAACTCTGCCTGCCGCAGATGGGAACGCAGAGATTTGTTGCCATTCACAGATAAAAAAATAAAATAAATGAACGGCACTCATTGAAAAGCATTGGCAGAATAAATTTGGTGTGACTGCACCCTTAACCCATTTAGGCCCGACGTCGAAATTAAAAGAAATGTCTTCTAAATCCTGACAGTTTTCTGAAATACCTCATGTTTCTATTGTGTCAGTGATAGTACAAAATAGCAGACCTACAAGCTCATAGCGCGGCACTTGAGCTTGTAGATCTGCTTTTTTTCAACAGCTAAATTATAACATAATGCTTAAAGGATAATTCCATGCTAGAAGGCTTTCTTACCTTTATTTGTAGTTGTTACATCCCCAACAAAGAGGTCCAGGTGTTATTTTGTGCAAAAGTGCATTATTGGCTATTTCCCCTAAAGCCCTCAATGGGGGTTGGGTTTTTGTGCTCATTTGCTTATTTCCATCGAAATAAGTAGTAAAGTTTGCTGCTCGGGATACTATTTACATTATGAAGAAAGGATTATACAATTTTTTTTTTTTTTTGAGCGATGGAAATAAGCAAATTAGCATAACACCCCATAGCCCCATTCAATTCAATGCAATTCAATTCATTGAGGGCTTATGGTAGAGGAAAGCCAATAATGCACTTTTGCACAAAATAACACCTGGACCTCTTGGGGAAGTAACAACTACAAATTAAGGTAAGAAAGCCTTCTAGCATGGAATTCTCCTTTAAAATAATATATAATGTATCCTTCAAATAAGGTTTTTTAATTAATTTTCTATAAACAAATGGAGACTCCAACAATCAATACATTTTGTTCACCACAACACAAAGCTATATTCTGTTAAGGACAGGGCTTTTTTTATGTATACTGCATGTAAATTATATTACAATTGTTATTTTCCTTTTAAACCATGAGAGTAATGTAGTGATGTTTAAGTTGTGGCATTAAAGTTAAAGTTACTTTGTGTTTATAACCGTTTATATAACTCTTATTTATTTTCTCAGAGAGCAGCCATGGATTATAATTTACTGCTGATCATCCTCCTCTCTGGTAAGGCCATGGAGTGTGTTGTTATTGGTGTTGCACTCTAATTAGCTTTTTAATTTCAAGTGCTTTGGCCATTTGTATTGAAACATAACAGCTAAGACAGCTCTCTGATAAACTACATTATTACTACATTATTTGCTACCTATAACGAGGGATACAAGATGACTGCTGGAATTATCAACACATTTTTAAAAGGTCCTGATGTCCTCTTATTAATTTAATCACATTAAACCCGGTGGCACGGCAAAAAACTCAAAACTAAAATGAATAGTTGCTATTCGACAGGTTGTGGTTGTGTTTTCAATATTTATCATACAACAAAGTGTAGGGGTGGGAAACCACTTCGTCTTCATCTACCAGGTGATCAGATTAAGTATTGAGGTGATCAATTCAGTTCATCCAAAACCACCATCATTAACTTTCCCCTGAAAATCTGAATTTCCCTTAACTTTATTATAAATAATAAATTATTGACTCATTCTTTGTTAATTTGCATTATTAACACAATCATTCCACAATCCGGAAAAAAAAACGGAGAAATATTTTGCTAGCTTACCTTGCTCTCGTTTTCATTTATACGATAAATGATCCAAAAAGCGTTCATATTTTGAACGAGAGGCGGATGAGGAGCAGAAATGAAGCGCTTAGTATATCCATCAGATCAAAACCATGGAGAGCGCCCTAGATTAGCAGATACGAGGCATTCTTTCTGCCGCGCTAACAGGCTAGTGAACGGGACGCTAATATGACCGAAGAGCACGGTGGCCGAGAGTCTTTAAAAACTTTAAAAAGGAAAAAAATCTGAATATTCTTCTCTCGCCTGATATCATTGAGGATGCGCTAGGACGTGTACACACGTCCATATGCATCCGTCAATTGGATTCCCTATGATCTACAACCTCGTAGCGCGCCACCGAGAGGCGCGCTACGAGCTTGTAGGTCTGCTATTTTTGAAAAGTCGTGAAAATATTTATTTCAGGAAAGAGGATTTAGATTATTTTGGAATTTTTTGGAAATAAATTCCTACAATGACCATAATGCTTTGGTGCACTTGTGGTTGGGAGACACCCCATATGGGCTGTCTTACTGCAGAGACATGTAGTCCAAAAAGGAAATGAGACCAGTGTCTGTGACATCACATCACAGACACTAAAATATCTACAAATACATATTTACACACACATTATTGCGACCGAAGGTCGCAGTTAACTATGGAATCGTGCATTTCCCGTCAGTGTGTCGGGCACCAGTGTGTGTCTGGCACCATATATGGTGCCCAGGTCTCGTGACATCATCTGACATCATCAGGGATCCCTGTTGTCATCAATATTGAACTGCAACTCTACATCTAACCTGTAGATCTCCATATATGGATATATATAGACCGTGGGACTTACCAACCGACCACCGCCTCGGTCCGTGGTCCGACGCGGCGGTCGGTAAGTCCCACGGTCGGTCGGCAAGTCCCGACCGTCGGACTTACCGACCGACCCGTCGGACTTACCGACCGACTGTGGGACTTACCAACCGACCGCCGCGTTTATTATTATTATTAGACATTGCGCAGCAGCGCGCACATGCATGCTGGGTGGAGAGAGAGAGAGAGACTGCATGTTAAAAACCCAATTGTGGGGCAAAGGAACTCGATCCACGCATGCACTTCTCAGAGTGATTAGCCTACTAATGATTGACGCGACCATGGTTTTACCTCTGTAAAACTATACCTAAACCTAACCCTAACCCGAACCTTAACCTTAACCTCAGTAAAACTAAGGCAGTGGCTGGGGGGCGTTTCCAAGAGCCCTGGCGACCGCCGCGTCGGACCACGGACCGACGCGTCGGGCGGCTCAGATGGATTTCGCCCCTGGCTGGCCTTATGGCCAGTACAGAATTAATTCATTCCCCCCCCATGCAAAGCGCCAGCGCTCGCCCTGCAGTAGTCTGCTGTCAACGTCGACCTTGCCCTAAAAGGGCGAGGTCGCTTCTCTGCCTCTGGTTACTGGTTGTGTCTTAAACATTATTGAAATAGCAATGGTTACAAAAGGGGTGGAGGAGCCCTTTAACGTCTCAGTCAAATTAACTCTTCTATTTACAGGGAAACAGAGATAGGAATAGAGAAACATTATTTTTATTTTGATAGTAAATTGCCCCTTGATGCGTTTTGTTGGTAACTGTTAATCATAATATTACACTTGAAGGTGTGCTTTAACAAAATGTATGATGTTCTAAGGAGAATCAATGATGCATTATAGATTGTATTCATGTATGATTGAAGTACACTGTCACTAGGTTATAGCAGACAACATTGGGACCCCTCTGCAATATTTAATTCAAAACCAAAGCATAGCTAAACATATACATTTAAAACATATTCATGCATCCAGCTCTAAATCCACTATTCTTGACCTTCTTCAGGATTCTACATACCCTCCTGTTGTGAGCTTCGTGAATATCACTTTGTTAACTTGAAAATGACCTGGAATGAAGCTCGGAGCTACTGCAGAGAGAAGTACACTGACCTGGCCACCGTAGAGAACATGGAAGATGTGAAGAGTCTCAAAGCAGTCGACATAGACAACCCTGGGACATATATATGGTTTGGACTGCATGATGACCCCACATCCTGGAAGGGAACCATAGGCCATGATGTCAACTCTTGGAGATGGTCAGCAGCCGATGCACCGATCAGGGCAGAGTATCATAACTGGAGTTCTGGCCAGCCAAATTATTATAAAGCCAGAGAGCTCTGTGTGATAGTCGGTGCTGATAGTTATTGGAATGATATGCGCTGTGGAGAAGAAAGATATTTTGTCTGTTATGGTAAGAACTTATTGCCAACACTGTACAATCCGCACGCACGCACACATACATACACAATTTACATACAAAAATAAAAAATGTATTGGTTTCAGGTTATATTATGGTGATAAATAATTATATTAATTAGCTCTAATAAGCTTTTTAAGTAGCCTATGTTTATAATATATGTTTCCAACACTATTTCACTGTTCTCTTCCCTAGATGTCCCACATAATTTTATTTTAGTTGAGATGTATTTATCATGGAAGGCTGCCCAGCAACACTGCAGACATCTCTACACAGACCTGGCTGTTATAAAAAATGCTGAAGAGAACAACCAAGTTGCATCATTATTGTCACCAGATCAGCGTCCATGGATCGGCCTTCACAGAGTAGCATGGGCATGGTCTGACCAGACCAACCTGTCCTTCACACACTGGGCTGAAAACGAGCCTCAAAACGAGCCTAATAATAATCAGGGAAAGCAACATTGTGGAGCCGTTAAATCTAATGGATCTAAATGGATTGATGCAGGATGTAATAGAAAGTTTGCATTCTTCTGCCACAGAGGTGAGTCTTCTTCACACGATTCAGGTTTCAAGTGTTTAGCACAGATCAAGATCATTACCATCGTCCTATAGTATTGTTTTGTTCTCGCGTGTGTGTGTGTGTGTGTGTGCGTGCGTGTGCGTGTGTGCGGCGTATTTGTGTTTTGCGAGCAGCTGTTCAGGAAGTGAAGGTGATGAGGATGAAGATTCAGACTGATGCTGACCTGACAGATCCAGACATTAATGACCAACTCCTACAACAGGTAATCAACGCGCACACACACACACACACACACACGCACACGCACACGCACACGCACACGCACACGCACACGCACACGCACACGCACACACACACACACACGCACACGCACACACACACACACACACACACACTCATGTCTTCTATTCCTCTACAGTTACGTGAAGCTCTAGCCAAACAGGGAGTAACTAACTTTCGACTGCGCTGGAAGAACTCAACCCACAAAGCAGGAGAGTTATGAAGTTGAAGAACAACACTGCAATTTCCACAACAAGCCTATATATACTGTAGGTTAACTTCATAAAAAAGCGGGTGACTGACACGGAATATATGCAATTTGTTTATTCCATCACTATGCAGTGAGTGTCTTGTTAGTGAATAGTGTGATATAAATTACATTTAAAAAAAATATTTGAGATTGATATGCAATTTGCAGTTTAGTTCAGTTTAGTTTTTTTTGATCATCTTCACAGTAACAATACAATTCATCAGGTGATCAAAAAGAACAGGCTGAAGTTGAAAGCTTATAAATGCCTATCCTACGAACAACAAAAGCAAAAGTCCTCAATTAAGTGGTTTAAAAAAATGGAAGGAATTGCAATAAACAATCTAAACAATTAATTACGTTTTATTTAGATGTTCAATACTTTTTTCGCAAATAATATGTTAGAAACCTTGATCTTCCTGTAGTTACAAATCTAGGTTAAGTATAGCCTAGACAATATTGATGGGGGTTCGAGCCAAAACACACATAGTCACTAAGGGTGACTGCAGGGCTTTTGCTGTCCAAACACCACCTAGGCTATGGAACACCCCAACATATCGCTGATCAAAAAAGCCAATTCTGTGCAGACATCTATCTTTTCAAGAAAGCCTTCCCCTAAATCACCTCATTTTGCCATAACTAACTGTTTGTGTGCATGCTTGTATGTGTCTGTTTTGAATGTGTGCACATGTCTCTATTGAAATGTATTTCCTATGGACGATAACACTTCTTTTAGACTCCTCTTTGACTGCTAGCTGTTTATCACTTGGTAACTTGTGTTAGCAATGTTTATTCCCATATCCATTATGCTTTTAAATTATGTTCTATTTCAGGGGTATTTCTGCTATATATATTTGAATTGAAATCCTGATTTATTTTTTGCTATTTTTGAATTGGAATCCTGAAAAGCAACATTTGTATTTATTTTCAAATGCATTTAGTTATAGTTATCTTAACTTTATTAACTAAATACAAATACATTGGGCATAAAAAAAGACAATAACAAACATTTTAATACTAGTAATTAGCTGAAATCAATAATAATAATTGATTTAATAATAATATTATTGCAATATTAACCTGAGGGCCGCATTAAGTGATGGTGGGGGCCGCATGTGGCCCCCGGGCCGCCAGTTGCCCATGTATGTTCTATTTTATTTTAGATATTTTAACTAAAATAAAGTTATTAGTATAATTATGTTCTTGTTATTGTGAATTATTTTGTGTTTTACTGCTTATATTATTGAATGAAAGTAAACTGATGTAATTCAGATGTGAGTCTCTCAGTGAGATCATATGGGCCTATAGCAGAGGAGTCTCTCAGTGAGACCATATGGGCCTATAGCAGAGGAGTCTCTCAGTGAGATCATATGGGCCTATAGCAGAGGAGTCTCTCAGTGAGATCATATGGGCCTATAGCAGAGGAGTCTCTCAGTGAGATCATATGGGCCTATAGCAGAGGAGTCTCTCAGTGAGATCATATGGGCCTATAGCAGAGGAGTCTCTCAGTGAGATCATATGGGCCTATAGCAGAGGAGTCTCTCAGTGAGATCATATGGGCCTATAGCAGAGGAGTCTCTCAGTGAGATCATATGGGCCTATAGCAGAGGAGTCTCTCAGTGAGATCATATGGGCCTATAGCAGAGGAGTCTCTCAGTGAGATCATATGGGCCTATAGCAGAGGAGTCTCTCAGTGAGATCATATGGGCCTATAGCAGAGGAGTCTCTCAGTGAGATCATATGGGCCTATAGCAGAGGAGTCTCTCAGTGAGATCATATGGGCCTATAGCAGAGGAGTCTCTCAGTGAGATCATATGGGCCTATAGCAGAGGAGTCTCTCAGTGAGATCATATGGGCCTATAGCAGAGGAGTCTCTCAGTGAGATCATATGGGCCTATAGCAGAGGAGTCCCTCAGTGAGATCATATGGGCCTATAGCAGAGGAGTCTCTCAGTGAGATCATATGGGCCTATAGCAGAGGAGTCTCTCAGTGAGATCATATGGGCCTATAGCAGAGGAGTCCCTCAGTGAGATCATATGGGCCTATAGCAGAGGAATTACCACATAATGAACCTCAACACCACCTCACCTAGCCTGACCCTGGTTGAGTCCCTAATGGAAATCAGACAGGTGCAAATCACATTGTTTTGCATAAGGGTTCCTGCAGTATAAACACAGCTGCAGGAGTCAAGACAAATAGCAGCCTCAAGTCTGTCTTCAAGACCACATTTCTATGGTCTCTATTAGGATTCAAGTTCTTCTGCTCTCAGCCTTGACTCGGTCTCAACCTGATCCTCACTTTAGGTGGTCTTGAATGCAGTGCCAGTGAGAAGACACCTTTAGAATGAAGGGTTGTGGGATCTGAAGGATTATTTCAATGATGAAGGGGGTGTTTTACACACAGCTGTGCGTTTGTGAACATGCTAAAAAAATACAAAGTACACATACAATAAATAGACGAGTCCCTAAACGCAGACAAAAATAAATGGATACCAAATTCCAAGTACAAAGTAGAAAGTGTTACTGCCATGTCCCCATCAATGTGCATTCAGCGTCAGTTACAAAATATAGCTAATCAAATTCAAACTAAATATGATTATCAAATTCTTATTATATAGTATTATATATATATATATATATATATATATTATATAGTATACTTATTTAATTGTGTTTAATGCTTAAAATCTTCCAGGCAACGGCGTCAACTTCGGGAGTGCTTGAGGGCACAAGCACCCACTGACAAAATAATAAGCCAAAAAGCACCCACTGACTGAAGGCTGAAGCTCCCCTCCCCCTGGTCATTTTGTCACATTTAGGCACACACCTTTACGGTGTTCACAGAACAGGTATTCAAATGTTAATACGGTGGCTTTGTTCCAGTGACCGCACGGTTCATTCACACTCCGTCTCCTGCAGCAACACAACACTAACGCAAGCGCGGGAGTATTAAAGGGATAGTTCACCCCCAAAATTAGTTTTTTCTTTTATTGATTACACACCCATGAAGCCTTGAGATTATTATATGTTTTTAAGTGGTGCAACCACTCCTATGGACAGCTATGTGTGTCCCTGGCTGCCTGTGTCCCTGTGTCCGAGCACGAAAATAGCGTTTTCACCACCAAGTGTCACTGTTGCGCAGCCTAACACACACACACACACACACACACACACACACAGTATATAAGATGATTTCGGGTGTGACAGTACCGTACCGGACAGGGACCCCCTGGGGACCCCCTGGGGACCCCCACACGGTAACTCTGCCATTTCTCAACCACAACAACGCGGAGCGGCTCGCCGGAACCGGGCCGGCACCCTGGGCACCCCTTCCGGGGACCCCCACACGGAGTTACACCACTCAATTTTTACGGGTGTCATTTTTTTTGTCGCATTTCTGAGCCAATAATGTAATGCCCGTCGTAGACTCAATAGACTCTGATTGATTGATTGATTACTTTATTAGCAGGTTTGATAACAGTACAGTTAGTACAGTCAAAGGTTATGCTTAAGGAGGCTTGTTTCCATTGTGGTCTATTGTACTCCAGATAGTTGAACCAATTTAACCACTTAGTACTCCCGGGCAGGCACATGCAGAGGGGGGGGGGGGGGCAATAAGGGCTTGTGTGGGGTTGGGCAATAAGGGCTTATGTGTGGGGGCAAATAAGGGCTTATGTGGGGGCCAAAAAGGGCTTGTGTGGGGGGGCAATAAGGGCTTATGTGGGGGCCAAAAAGGGCTTGTGTGTGGGGGAAAATAAGGGCTTATGTGGGGGCCAAAAAGGGCTTGTGTGGGGGGGCAATAAGGGCTTATGTGGGGGGGCAATAAGTGCCATTGGCGCTTCAAGACGAACATTTGACAAGTAATGATAAATTCCACTATCATAATGAATTATCTTTTCTGCCATCAGTCAGTTTTAGTTTCAGACTAATGAGAACATATTATTGCTTATTTTACTGTCCAATGACATTAAATGCCACATGGGAAGGACTCCACAAAAAGACCACCCCCAAAAATTGGCGCGCGCTCCGCACGTGCGCGCAGACACAAGTTCCCTTTTATGGAGTTTGAGCCCCTCCCCCCCCCCCCCCAGTGCTCTCTGCACGGGCCTGCTCCCGGGACTCTAATACAGTGCTGGACAGTGTGTGAAAATAGCAGATCTACAAGCTTGTCAAGCTTCAAGATTGGCTAACTTCAGCGAAGATATAGCCCTGGGGGCTCCGGTCAACTAACTTCACATGGTTTAAAAATATAAAGCTTTTATAGTGAAAGATCATTAGCACAAGGCAAGGCAAATATATTTACAATTCAAAGTACCTTACGTAAGACCAAAAGGTTTTAAAGATACATAGATATATAGAAGAAAAATGGAGCTGGTCCTTTGGACCCATTCCTGGGACATGTGAAAATGGTTCAGCGAAGAAAAAAAATCAGACCCGTCTGAACTGAGTGGTGCTGTGCGTGCGTTACAGAAACAGCGCACAGCGATGTCAGCCAATGAGAAAGCCAGCTGGACTAGACTACTAGAGGACTAGCTTGCACATCGATACACATGTCATAGCAGCTGGTAAAATAAATATTTCCGTGCTTAGACATACGTACGTGCACACAGACATACAGAAGGACACACATTGCTGCGTATAGGAGTGGCTAGCAGTATTAAAACAAAGAAAAGAAAAAGACCATTGTGGGTGTATGAGATCTTTCTCTAACACGGGTGAAATTCACCTGTAGAAAAAACCAGGGATGTGGGCAGGGAAACAAACCTTCCTTCTATGATGTGACTGAGCATCATGAAGGTACTGAAAGAAGGACTAGGCCACCTCAGACATCAACATTATGAAAATTACAATAATATAATTGTCCGGGTGAAACGCGTGTTTAGTGTTGGCTTGTTCATAATCCTTTATATGTATAGTCCTACAGTTAAAAATCATTAGCATACAGTTAATAGGTCGGTTAATTAAAAGTTTAAAGCCTCCGTTATGATAATTGAACATTTCCCATCCGACAGTGAATGGAATTAAGCCTTAATTAGTATCATCGGTAACACCAATGCCACAATAAGTGGTCCAATTTCTTGCCAACATGGCTGCTGTAGGCCTATACGAGTATTAACCTTCTCCTGTTCAGCCTCCACGTCTGTTCAGCCTCCAATTACTACCATGTGGTTTCCAAAGCACTGTGTGTTCCTAGAACATTATTTGGCGTCCAAGACCACTACAAACATTGTTCTAGCCTCTTCCATTAAGGATATTATGCCATTGTACAGTATTACCTTGTGGAAAAGACAACTGCACTGTATAAATGCTTGCAGTAAAACAACAAGACAACACTAGTCTGGAAAAAAGGTTTTGTGACGTTAATAACCCTAGTTAATAACAATGTGCTTCGGAATAACGAGCCATGAGACCAATGCCATGGCAGCCAACATGAGCCAAGCTGTAGCAACTATTAATCAAAATGTCACTGAAACCTTTCCATACTATTTGCATGTGAATAAACATTTGTATCATCACTAGAGGTACAAGCTCTGAGAGATTTACTCCATAGCTACAGTTCTTCAACACGTGCAACATCAGACACTGAGATTTCAAATGGTGAATGTATTTTTCATGTAGACTGTATTGCTTTACAGGTGGTTGGTTAGATTAGAAGACTGGTTCATCAGTGTCCTCTTACATCAAAAGGAATAATCTAAACAATTTTTAATCAACAGTGGTACATCACAAAGCTGGGCTGAGGTGAAACAGAATTTCCTCTCCGAGAGCAAGTAGATCAATATTAAAATAATTCTGTCTTTTAATATCTTTTTTTGTCCGCCTGGATATTTTCTATTTTCTTTTCCTCTTATTCCAGAAGTAATATTGAGATGTTTTCTTGATGGAATTGTATCACAACAAATTCATATTTTCAGTGTTTACAGTGTGATAACTTGTTTATTTCCTCACAGAGAAACGACAGTATGGATCATAAATTACTTCTGATCATCCTCCTCTCTGGTAAGAACATGTATTGTTATTTCTTGGTTATGGCACTCAAATGATCCTTTTTGTCACTCTAAATTGTATCAGGATCTGATACTTTTCCACTATACTATATACTATAATATAATATTCTACTAATACTATAATATATTTTCAAGAAATTAATGATGAGTGGGTAAAGATATATGGTCAAGCATACATTCTGAATCATATAATTGGAGATACACTTTTTCGATTTAAGATCTTACATATAGAACATATTATACTGCAGTGAAATTGAACGCTATGCACCCTATTTTATGTGTTGGATATGTAAGGAAAAAAGGGGTATTTTTATGGTCCTGCCATAGACTTGTCCCGTTTTGGGAGGATATCTAAGTCAGCATGTCTTGACCTTATATACCCTCCCCTCGTCTCTGTCTAATCGGTCATTTCAAATGTGGAGAAAGTTTTTGGAGGTTGGTTAGCTTATTTCTGGCAACACTGGCAACAACCCATACATCCCAATGATCCCATCGTTGGCACGGCATGAAGATTCACTTCACAGCAACAACACAGTCATGTGGAAATTGGAGTAGCTTAATTAAAACACTGTCCGACTTTGTTTTGAGTAGTCTCAAGAAGTGTGGTCCAAAAATACACAAACTATCTCGTCATTGTTGCCGAGGTGTCTCTATTCTGTATCGTTTACGATAGTCAGTCCTTCATATTACTATAGCCCTGAAACATGACTGTGAAGTACGAGCATCATGTGAACCATGGGTAATTTGATATAGAATGCGTGCTGTTCGTACATTATCATACATGGCACAGCACAGTTACAATAGAACATCAAACCACGGCCGCGAGCTTGTGACAGAGAAGCGACTACTAATTCTCGTGCCAGTTGCCGTGCGCTCCCCCGCCCCTGCGGCCAGAGGAGCGGGTAGAAGCCCACGGCAAATGGTGCAAGAATTAGTCACTTGCGACAGAGCGTTTTATGGTATAACCTCATGTTGTGATAGTAATATAGCAGCAGCAGACTCTACTATGCTACAACTTCATCATTTAAACATTGATTTAACTGGGACGTTTTCAGCTGTTACAACAATCATGACAGAATCACGACAGTTTGACATTGTTCAAGCCGTTTTCGGTGCGCAGCAGGGCCCGGGCCGTATATCCCCGCCAGGTCAGGTTGTATACCCAGGCCTGTGGAATTCATAGGCAGTCATAGTAGCCAATTTTAATGGAATCTGCTCAAACTGACCTTGTATGACCAAAACCATTCCTTTACTAAATATATACAATAGTTAAAATAGCCAATCTACAAGCTCACGATGCATCATATTCATATGTATCTCGACACGTTGGGTGCTTGTACATCTGCTATTTGTCTCCACCAGGCCGAAGGCCACATTTTGTACACACTCTCCCTGGATGCCAACGATGAACCTGCCCCAACAGAACGGCCTGTTATAGCACCACCAGGAGGCCGACTTTTGAAAAACACATTTTCTTATATTACTCCTGTCCAAAAATATCGCAAATCATTACACAGTATCTCTATAGTCATGTGTTCAAGACGGATCTGTCCGATATTTCAGATTCCATTCTAATTGGCTAACACTGGCTTTCACGGTTTGCAGGATTGGCCCGTTTTGAACAAAAAGCCTCAAATCATGAACGCAGCGTGCAATTTACGTGAAACGTTCACAGACTTTCCTACTAGGCTGAGGAATATATCTCACCCTTTTCACATTGGCCTGTTAGAGCGCCACCAAGAGGTGGATTTTTGCAAAACACATTTTTGGAACAAAATGCGTCAAATCATCCAATTGCCATCCAAGGCGTTAGAAGAAATGTCACCCTTTTCACATTGGCCTATTATAGCGCCACCAGGAGGCCCCAACATGACCTGCCCTGGGGGCATTTTTTCTAGTTTTTACTGTGGACCACCACTGCCGCAGCTGGTAATAATATGGTCATAATGGTCATAATTTCTTGTTGTCCTACAAAATGTTCTATAGAGTTAGACCCAAAAATATTAGAAATTGGGGCTGACATTATCCCACGCGGCCTCCTGGTGTGCAAGGTTTACGACAATCGGTCCAGCTGTGCCGGAGATTGACTGTTCACAGACAAACAGACGGATAGGGGTGAACACACAATGGGCAAGATTAATAGTCATGCGGCTCTAAATCCACTATTCTTGACCTTCTTCAGGATTCTACATACCCTCCTGTTGTGAGCTTCGTGAATATCACTTTGTTAACTCGAAAATGACCTGGAATGAAGCTCGGAGCTACTGCAGAGAGAAGTACACTGACCTGGCCACCGTAGAGAACATGGAAGATGTGAAGAGTCTCAAAGCAGTCATCACCACCGACAACCCTGGGACATATATATGGTTTGGACTGCATGATGACCCCACATCCTGGAAGGGAACCATAGGCCATGATGTCAACTCTTGGAGATGGTCAGCAGCCGATGCACCGATCAGGGCAGAGTATCATAACTGGCTTTCTGGCAGGCCAAATAATGTCGGAGGAAAAGAGCTCTGTGTGATAGTCTGTGCTGATAGTTATTGGAATGATGTCCGCTGTGGAGACGAAAGATATTTTGTCTGTTATGGTAAGAACTTAATGAGAAAAAGAGGTTGCGTATCAGCAATGGTTTTCAGTGGAGTGCCAAACCCAAATCCAGTATACATAAAGAAATAGGAATGTAAAAAATTTTTTTAAAGGTAACACATCCAAAAATGTAATAAATGGCGGACAAAGTACTTCATCAGAGCATGATGAAGGCTGAATAGCCGAAACGGGTAAGTGTTACTTTTTGGTGTGTGCCAATAAATAAATGGAAATTTGAGTACTTTGTCCGCCATTTATTTAATTTTTGGATGTGCAACCTTTTTGGATTTCTTTTTATTCCTATTTTTTATGGTAACTTATTTCCAACGCTGTACAATCCGCGCACGTGCACGCGCACACACACACACACACACACACACACACACACACACACACACACACACACACACACACACACACACACACACACACACACACTTCGTAATTGGTTTCAGATTATATATGGTGATGAAGAATTCTATTAATTAGCTCAAATTAGCTTCATAAGTAGTAATATATTGAATGCATAGCAAGTGTTTACAACACTATTTCACTGTTCTCTTCCCTAGGTGTCCAGCAGACATTTATTTTAGTTGAGATCGAATTATCATGGAAGGCTGCCCAGCAACACTGCAGACGTCATTACACAGACCTGGCTGTTATCAAAAATGCTGAAGAGAACAACCAAGTTGCATCATTATTGTTACCAGATCAGTGTCCATGGATCGGCCTTCACAGAGTAGCATGGGCATGGTCTGACCAGACCAACCTGTCCTTCACACACTGGTCTGGAAATAATAATCAGCCTGATAATAAGCAGGGAAAGCAACATTGTGGAGCCGTTAAACGTGAACAGTTTAAATGGGCTGATGTAGCATGTGGAGCAAAACTAGAGTTCTTCTGCCACAGAGGTGAGTCTTCTTCACAACAACTCATAATGTTTTTAGCACAGATCAAGATCATTAGTATGGTCCTAATTGTTTTGGTTTTTATTTCACGTGTGTGTGTGTGTGTGTGTGTGTGTGTGTGTGTGTGTGTGTGTGTGTGTGTGTGTGTGTGTTTTGGGAGCAGCTGTTCAGGAAGTGAAGGTGATGAGGATGAAGATTCAGACTGATGCTGACCTGACAGATCCACACATTAATGACCAACTCCTACAACAGGTAATCAATACACACACACACACACACACACACACACACACACACACACACACACACACACACACACACACACACACACACACACACACACACACACACACTTTTTTTGCGGTCAACATGTGAATAAAAGAAAAACCTTCTCATGTCTTCTATTCCTCTACAGTTACGTGAAGCTCTAGCCAAACAGGGAGTAACTAACTTTCGACTGCGCTGGAAGAACTCAACCCACAAAGCAGGAGAGTTATGAAGTTGAAGAACACTGCAATTTCCACAACAACCCAAACTGTAGGTCAACTTCATGAAAACAGGTGACTGATAGGGATGTCCCGATCATGTTTTTTTAAGTGGTGCAAACCACTTCTACATCCAGCTTACAATGTCCGTGTGCCTGTTTGTGTGTGTGTGTGTGTGTGTACCCCTGTAAGAGCATGAGTGGTGTGCGCATGCGTCAAATTGAGAAGTATGTGACATGGCTGCCACCTGCTGGACGCAAACGATACAGAGAATGCCATGGAAGAGGGAAACAAAATCATAAACACACACACACACACACACACACACACACACACTTCCAGACGAGAGGCCCCCTTCCCTGCGATACAAATTGGAACGATACAGAGAACCAATAGACGGGAGTTGCACCACTTGGTTCACACTGGTGTGATTTTTTGTTAACGATCCGATTCCAATCATTTGATTTTGAGTATCTGCCGATACCGATTTTTCGTGATCCAATATTTATATTTATAGAACACGTTTACGCCATATCACAATAGTACAATATCCCAAATCACAGACAAGATCCAGTCTAATATCATGATATAAATTGATACTAGGGATGCCCCGATCATGTTTTTTGGCTCCCAATCCGATTCTGATCATTTGAAAATGATGTGATCGTCCCCGATTTCTGATCACTGGGACAACCCTATAGTGACTGACGGACGGACGGACGGACAGACAGATAGATATACAGAATGAAAAAAACCAGTCTTTAGCTTACAATCTGCAAAATATTCATAATTAATTAGTTTGTTACTGCACTTTCCTTATTTTCAAATGTATGGATGTTCATACCACCAGTGAGTTTCTTGTTAGTGAATAATAAATAAAATCAGAAAAAAATAATATTTGACATTTCTATGCAATTTAGATGTTTTTCAATACAGATACGGAACATGTTAGAAACCTTGATCTTCCTGTATAAAAGGTTAAGTATAGACAATTGACGCTGACTTGACAAATCCAGCCATTAAAGGAGAATTCCATACTAAAAGGCTTTCTTACCTTTCTTTGTAGTTGTTACGTCCCCACCAAAAAGGTCCAGGTGTTATTTTGTGCAAAAGCTCCTTATTGGCTATTTCCCCTACCATAAGCCCTCAATGAATTGCATTGAATTGAATGGGATTTGAATGGGGCTATGGGGTGTTGTGCTAATTCGCTTATTTCCATCGTTCAAAATTATAAATTCTTTGTATATATCCTCTCTTCATAATGTAAATACTATCCCAAGCGGCACACTTTACTACTTATTTCGATGGAAATAAGCTAATTAGCACAACACCCCATAGCCCCATTCAATTCCCATTCCATTCAATGCAATTCATTGAGGGCTTATGGTAGGGGAAATAGCCAATAAGGAGTTTTTGCACAAAAAAACACCTGGACCTCTTTGATGGGGACGTGACAACTACAACGAAAGGTAAGAAAGCCTTCTAGCATGGAATTCTCCTTTAATGCTAAGGCGCCGGAGGGCAAAAATCCCATTAAAGGTGACAGGGTTTTTGCCATCCAAGCACCGTCCTAGGCTATGGAACGCCCTACCCTTGGGGATAAAAAAAACAACTGTGTCTTCTTTCAATTCTGTGCAGACATCTTTAGGAAAGCCTTCCCCTAAATCACCTCATTTTGCTATTACTAACTGTGTTTGTGTGCATGCTTGTACAGCATGTCTGTTTTTCAATGTGTGCACATGTCTGTATTTGACTTTATTTTGTATTACACTTCTTTTAGACTCCTCTTAGGCTGCTAGAATATGTTTCATCACTTGTTAAATTGTGAATTAACTATGTTTATTCCCTTATCTCTATCGCTAGGCTTTTAAATTGATGTTCTATTTTATATTAGATATTATAATTAAAATAAAGTATTGGTATTATTCATTTCTTGCTATTGTAAGTTATTTTGTGTTTTACTGCTTATATTAATGAATGAAAGTAAACTGATCTAATACCGATGTGATTCCACTCCCTAGTAGAAGTCATTTGGTTATAGGGACTCCCAAACTTTTCAACTCAAGAAAATTCCCATGACCCAAACTTAAAAATAAATGAAGCACGTTGGTATAACCACACCATACACTAGCATGACTGAGAGGTCATTTTGACCTATTTATTGCATTTTTGAAGTTGATTATATTTGAGCCCATGAAGCTTTCAGAAGGTTCCCCTTCCATGACCATCATCATCGATCATCATCATCATCATCATCTCAGAAACGTTTGACATTGAAACATTTTCTAAATATGAATTTAAGCACATGCTACTTTCTGTCACATTTTACTTAAGTCATGCTATAGTGTTAAGTACATTTAGAATGCCAAACTTGTACTTGTAATTGCGTGAAAAGAGGAGTTAACAGGCAATTATGGGCACTAGATTTTCCCGTAAACCTCAAGTTTAGCAGGCATATACAGTAATACGGTAATATACAGGTGTGATGGTACAATTCGGTACCAGAGTTTGTTGGAAGGTTTAACGGGAGTTTCCTGTAATATACACATCCGTATTCCATGCTTTGACTATTTCTACAATAGAGTATTAATACTTTTCCTTAAGTAAAAAAAATAGTACTTGTTCCATTACTGCTGGAGGGAAACATGGCTGGAGAAGGCAAGTCAAGGCAAATGTATTTGAATATCAAATGTCATGCACAATGACAATTCAAAGTACCTTACATAAGGGCCTTTAAGGATAAAACAGGGCACATTATTAAATACAATAAAATAGTGATATGTTTTAACAGTGATGCGATGCGCATCACGATACATGCAGGTTGACGTTAGGATGCATGGGAAATTTAATTCATTATGGCGATGCGATTCAATCATTTAAAATCGATTTCAGCCCAATGATTCAATCTGTGTGAAACAGTGTGGATAGTGCCGGATTTTTCTTTTAAGGGAAAACTTCAGTATTATGGATATACGTAAATAAGTAAACACAGTGATTATCTGGCTAATACAAAGGCATTTTATTCAAACACACAACGCAAACCTTGATATGAACGCAGAGATTGTACTGATTTATTGCTAGACGTTAGACGTTATTGATAGAAGTGAAGCGATATGGAACCCTGCATTGAGTAACTAAACCTCTGTCTTGTCTTAACATGCTATATACAAGGTATTAAGTTATTAGTACTGCCGTTTAAATATCAATGAATCTTTGGATCTCAAAGTCGATACATCGACTGTATTGTTACACCCCCAATAAAATAATAAAGGTGCAGAATATAGTTATAATAATATACTAATATAATATACTTTCCTTACTTGCATGTTTTTGCCACAAAACAAGATTTCTACAATAATACACTTGAGTGTACAGGGTTTGGTGAGGTCTGGCCATATATGGAGAGTGTCTTGAGTGTACAGGGTTTGATGAGGTCAGATCAACATGGTCAGCTCCATATATGGACATCTAAGGGTGGCAGCGGGGGCAGTGTCTTGAGTGTACAGGATTTGATGAGGTCAGATGAGGTGAGATCAACATATGGAATGAATTTGGATTGGCCATATATGGAGCGTGTCACGAGGCGTGATGGACGGACGGACAGAATGACCGACAGGTTTTGACCTATACGGTCGCAATTACATTTCACTGGCATTACTCTTTCATTATCAGCAAGAGGCTATACACATTATCTTCCTCAGGTGTATTGTGTAAAAGCATTTCACCTTCTGTTCAGCTTCCACACGTTGTTATTTAAATTATGGTTCCAGTCCCCATATAACTAAGGATGTGCCGATCATGGTTTTGCTCCCGATCCCATTCTGGTAATTAGATTTTGAGCATCTGCCGATAACGAGTTTTCCTGATCCGATATTTATATTTTATAGAGCATGTTTATGCCATATCACAAAAGTACAATATCCCAAATCAAAGACAATCTCCAGTATAATATCATGGATATAATATTGATACTAGGGATGTGTCTTGATCACGTTTTTTGGCTGATTCCGATCGGGACAACCCTACCTATAACAGCTGATCTAAGAGCTCCATGTGTTACGTTGCAAGCTTGAGAGACCATGAAAAATGGGGGTGCATACCCTGATAAATGGGGAAACACCTTGAAATTGCTTGGACATTTGGGGATGTTGTTGGAATAATATGTTTGGAAACAAGACAACAACATGGCAGCCTAGCTGCAGAAAGTATTCAAGTAAAATATTTGCATATGAAAATAAGTAAAAGCTTGCAGCATGACCATAGCAGTGCTGGTGGAGCATGACCATCATTAAAGTTCAGCTTAAGGTATCCAGCTCTGAAAGATTTACTCCATAGTTGCATTACTTTCATTCATTTATCATCATCATTACTGATAAAATCACAGATTGCATTTTCGAAAGGTAAGTGTACTTTATCATTTATCTATTCACAGGCATTTAGAAGACTTGTAGGCTACTATATCCCTGTGACCTCACACACACGCGATTTGTTGCCATTCACAGATTTCCTAAAAAAAAAGAAAACTGCACCCTTAACCAACAATGATGCTATGGGGAATGTTGTGTATGGCAGCTAAAACATTTCAATATTTTTGTAGTCTACATGTAATTTATTCACTCTGGATATAAAATGCAGTCAATAGTTAAATCTAAAAGTTTAACAAAAGCATATATAATGTATCCTCCAACATTCAATACATTTTGTTCACCACACCACAAAGCTATTCTGTTAAGGACAGGGCTTTTTTAATGTACCGGTATACTGCATATGAATGATATTACAATTGTTCTTTTCCTTTTATACCATGAGAGTAATGTAGTGATGTTTAAGTTGTGGCATTAAAGTCACACTATGAATGAATCATGTCTGTGTTTACTTTGTGCTTATAACCGTTTATATAACTCTTATTTATTTTCTCAGAGAGCAGCCATGGATTATAATTTACTGCTGATCATCCTCCTCTCTGGTAAGGCCATGGAGTGTGTTATTGGTGTTGCACTCTAATTAGCTTTTTAAGTTCAATTGCTTTTTGTATTAAAACATAACAGCTAACTAAGACAGTTCTTTGATAAACTACAATTATTTGCTGCCTATAACAATATTCACATCAATGAAAGCGATTGAGATGAACATTGGTTGGGAAACATGGTAGGCTACTGAACTGCTTTTTCAAGCCCCACTTGAACAACTTGACCTGAGCACTGTTGGGAAGACGGGCCAGTGATACAAGATGATGAATTATCAACTCATTTTTAAAAGGTCCTGAGGTCCTGTTTTTAATGTAATCACATTAACCCCGGTGGCACGGCAAAAAGCTCACAACTAAAATGAATAGTTGCTATTGGACAGGTTGTGGCCTTGTAGATAAGCTGTTTTCAATATTTATCATACAACAAAGTGTAGGGGTGGGCAACCATTTCTTCTTCATCTACCAGGTGATCAGATTTAGTTATTGAGGTGATCAATTAAATTCATCCAAAACAACCATCATTAACTTTTCCCTGAAAATCACATTTCCCTTAACTGTATTATTACATTAAATTGTTGACTTTGTTCATTTGTATTATTAAATCAGTGACTTGTACAATTCTATTATTCTAAATTGCCACTTTTAATAACTTATTAAAGCAGTTGGAAAACAGCAGCGTAAGCTAGTCCATAAGATAGTTTGCATGTCTCATTAAGACATGCGGACAGTCATTAAGACATGCAAATCCCTTGACTGCTTCAAAACTACTCTCAAAAGGCACCTACGGACGGCTGCAATTCGAAACTGGCCTCCGTAAAATCTGAATCCCCCCCCCACTGCCCACCCCTTTTCCCCCTCACTGTATACGTTTCTTTTCCCTTTTTACCTCCCTTATGATGAATCCCTGTTCTGTTCTTTGACTATATAGAAGTGTCTATTTGTACGTCTCTAAATGTTTTGATGAATTGAACAAGGTGGATCCTGTTGTAAAATAAATATTTCAATCTCAATCAATCAATTTCAATCAAAAAACCACAGTGTAGTCTGTAGTGCTATCTTTTAATGTAGTTGATTATCCAGACACCTTTGCCAAAGACAAGAATCATAATTTATTTAAAACTTTTTATTTTGAAATGGCACAAGAGGATAAGACCCTTGAGATGCTGCATCACGTTTTCCAGGGGGTCCTCATGATGATTGTCTAATCTATGAGACAATCCTCTTGAGCTTGATTGTCTATGATGATTGTCCTTGGTTGCCAAACTGACTGATTCCCCTTTTACGACTTTGTGAATGGCATTTTCACATTCTACTTTTGGTACCAAAAAATTCTACCCTGACATTGACTCCAATATTTCAAACTTGGTAGTTCTGATGACAGTGTTTGATGCAATACCAGTCAGACATATTCTGGTCATATTTTATTATATTTTATATCATATACTGTACAGTCGACTTGACTTATTCTAAATAGAATCATTATTCCCTATATATTTTATTCATGTATTATTGAAAAGCGGAACTCGGCTACGCCTCGTTCCTGACCGCAACACTGTCGTGCCAATAATCACCGTAAAGCACACCCTTTCGTGTAATATTGCATAATTATACAACAGGTATAGTTCCGACGAAGCAATCTGAATAGTTGATGCACGGGTAGTTATCTACCCGTGCATCAAACCAGCACTACTGCACTGGGCCTAATGATAATTACATTAATATATCACTCTGAAGGAAAAAACAACAACGAACAACTAGTATCGCATTCAAAATGGATTTTGTTGTTGATTTTGAGTTATTTGGTGGACTTACTTTTTATAAATGGTTGGAAGAGGAGGATTGGAGTGGTTAACACTTACAGCCCGGTGCATTTTATACATTGTTGAAGCCAAAATAGCCGAGCTACAAGTTCCGTTGCATTGTAAGCGTGTAGATCAGTTATTTTGGTTGATTGGAGAGACGAAGCCTCTGTGACAGAGCACTGCTACTATGAATCAACAGGGACTATTAATGTCTCAGCCAAATTAACTCTTCTGTTTACAGGGAAACAGAGATAGGAATAGCAAAACATTATTTTTATTTTTATTAATTAATTACCCCTTGATGCGTTTTTTTTGGTAACACCTTACAGGCTTATGCAAAGGCTCATTTTATGTAACTTAGATAGGCCTAGCATTTTTATGTACTCATAGCACTACAGTGTATAGTACATGATAGTTTCATTATATAGATATTCCACTTACGTTCTTAGCTTACGTATGATTCATAACATTTTTTTATGGTTGATGCGTCTGCTAAATGCCTAAATTGTAAATGTTGTAGATTCACAATAATATTATTACACTCGATGGTGCGATTTACCTAAATGTATTCATGTATAATTGAAGTAGCAGATAACATAACATAACATAATAAAAAAATCATGCATCCAGCTCTAAATCCACTATTCTTGACCTTCTTCAGGATTCTACATACCCTCCTGTTGTGAGCTTCGTGAATATCACTTTGTTAACTTGAAAATGACCTGGAATGATGCTCGGAGCTACTGCAGAGAGAAGTACACTGACCTGGCCACCGTAGAGAACATGGAAGATGTGAAGAGTCTCAAAGCAGTCATCACCACCGACAACCCTGGGACATATATATGGTTTGGACTGCATGATGACCCCACATCCTGGAAGGGAACCATAGGCCATGATGTCAACTCTTGGAGATGGTCAGCAGCCGATGCACCGATCAGGGCAGAGTATCATAACTGGCTTTCTGGCGAGCCAAATTATGCCGGAGGAAGAGAGCTCTGTGTGAGAATTGGTTCGGATGGTTTTTGGATTGATTCTAGGTGTGAAGTAAATGAATATTTTGTCTGTTATGATGGTAAGAACTAATTGTCTACACTGTACCACACACACACACACACACACACACACACACACACACACACACACACACACACACACACACACACACACACACACACACACACACACACACACGGTTTCAGGCATTTGCTTTATGCCGACACTATTTCATTGATGGGTTTTTTTAGGAAAAAACATTTGGTTGCAATTATGAAGTATTATAATACGTTTATAATGTGTTATGATTATGGTTATGTGTTACGTACACATTCTGTACACAGATTTATTTTATGTACAAACAAGTTAAAGTTCACAATTGGTCTGTAGGTAGGTATTTCATTGTTTTCTTCCCTTTTCCTCCCTAGATAGAAATGATGTCCAGCAGAAATTTATTTTAGTCAAGATGACATCATCATGGAAGGCTGCCCAGCAACACTGCAGACATCTCTACACAGACCTGGCTGTTATCAAAACTGCTGAAGAGAACATCCAAGTTGCGTCTTTAGTGCAAACAAATGATAGTTCAAGTGGTTTTCCATGGATCGGCCTTCACAGAGTAGCATGGGCATGGTCTGACCAGACCAACCTGTCCTTCACACACTGGGGTTACAACGAGCCTGATAATAAGCAGGGAAGGCAACATTGTGGAGCCGTTAAATCTAATGGACCTAAATCTAAATGGGTTGATGCAGGATGTGATAAAAAGTTTGCATTCTTCTGCCACAGAGGTGAGTCTTCTTCACACGATTCAGGTTTCAAGTGTTTAGCACAGATCAAGATCATTAGTATCGTCCTATAGTATTGTTTTGTTCTTGCGTGTGCATACGTGTGTGCGTGCGTGTTTGTGTTGTGGGAGCAGCTGTTCAGGAAGTGAAGGTGATGAGGATGAAGATTCAGACTGATGCTGACCTGACAGATCCAGACATTAATGACCAACTCCTACAACAGGTAATCAACGCGCGCGCGCACACACACACACACACACACACACACACACACACACACACACACACACACACACACACACACACACACACACACACACACACACACACACACACACACACACACACACACACACACACACACACACACACACACACACACACACACACACAGTAGAGAGAGATAAATGACAATAAAGGAAAAACCTTCTCATGTCTTCTATTCCTCTACAGTTACGTGAAGCTCTAGCCAAACAGGGAGTAACTAACTTTCGACTGCGCTGGAAGAACTCAACCCACAAAGCAGGAGAGTTATGAAGTTGAAGAACAACACTTACAATTAATTACGTTTTATTTAGATGTTCAATACTTTTTTCGCAAATAATATGTTAGAAACCTTGATCTTCCTGTAGTTACAAATCAAGGTTAAGTATAGCCTAGACAATATTGATAGGGGTTCGAGGCAAAACACACATAGTCACTAAGGGTGACTGCAGGGCTTTTGCTGTCCAAACACCACCTACGTTATGGAACACCCCAACATATCGGTGATCAAAAAAGCCAATTCTGTGCAGACATCTATCTTTCCAAGAAAGCCTTCCCCTAAATCACCTTATTTTGCCATAACTAACTGTTTGTGTGCATGCTTGTATGTGTCTGTTTTGAATGTGTGCACATGTCTCTATTGAAATTTATTTCATATGGACGATAACACTTATTTTAGACTCCTCTTTGACTGCTAGCTGTTTATCACTTGGTAACTTGTGTTAGCAATGTTTATTCCCATATCCATTATGCTTTTAAATTATGTTCTATTTCAGGGGTATTTCTGCTATATATATTTGAATTGAAATCCTGATTTATTTTTTGCTATTTTTGAATTGGAATCCTGAAAAGCAACATTTGTATTTATTTTCAAATGCATTTAGTTATAGTTATCTTAACTTTATTAACTAAATACAAATACATTGGGCATAAAAAAAGACAATAACAAACATTTTAATACTAGTAATTAGCTGAAATCAATAATAATAATTGATTTAATAATAATAATATTGCGATATTAACCTGAGGGCCACATTAAGTGATGGTGGGGGCCGCATGTGGCCCCCGGGCCGCCAGTTGCCCATGTATGTTCTATTTTATTTTAGATATTTTAACTAAAATAAAGTTATTAGTATAATTATTTTCTTGTTATTGTGAATTATTTTGTGTTTTACTGCTTATATTATTGAATGAAAGTAAACTGATGTAATTCAGATGTGAGTCCCTCAGTGAGATCATATGGGCCTATAGCAGAGGAGTCTCTCAGTGAGATCATATGGGCCTATAGCAGAGGAGTCTCTCAGTGAGATCATATGGGCCTATAGCAGAGGAGTCTCTCAGTGAGATCATAATGGGCCTATAGCAGAGGAGTCTCTCAGTGAGATCATATGGGCCTATAGCAGAGGAGTCTCTCAGTGAGACCATATTGGCCTGGCAGAGGAATTACCACATAATGAACCTCAACACCACCTCACCTAGCCTGACCCTGGTTGAGTCCCTAATGGAAATCAGACAGGTGCAAATCACATTGTTTTGCATAAGGGTTCATGTAGTATAAACACAGCTGCAGGAGTCAAGACAAATAGCAGCCTCAAGTCTGTCTTCAAGACCACATTTCTATGGTCTCTATTAGGATTAAAGTTGTTCTGCTCTCAGCCTTGACTCGGTCTCAACCTGATCCTCACTTTAGGTGGTCTTGAATGCAGTGCCAGTGAGAAGACACCTTTAGAATGAAGGGTTGTGGGATCTGAAGGATTATTTCAATGATGAAGGGGGTGTTTTACACACAGCTGTGCGTTTGTGAACATGCTAAAAAAATACAAAGTACACATACAATAAATAGACGAGTCCCTAAACGCAGACAACAATACATAGATACCAAATTCCAAGTACAAAGCAGAAAGTGTTACTGCCATGTCCCCATCAATGTGCATTCAGCGTCAGTTACAAAATATAGCTAATCAAATTCAAACTCAATATGATTATCAAATTCTTATTATATAGTATACTTATGTTTCGTACCAAATGTTATTAATTGTGATAAATGTATTTTTAATGCTTAAAATCTTCCAGGCAATGGCGTCAACTTCGGGAGTGCTTGAGGGCACAAGCACCCACTGACAAAATAATAAGCCAAAAAGCACCCACTGACTGAAGGCTGAAGCTCCCCTCCCCCTGGTCATTTTGTCACATTTAGGCACACACCTTTACGGTGTTCACAGAACAGGTATTCAAATGTTAATACGGTGGCTTTGTTCCAGTGACCGCACGGTTCATTCACACTCCGTCTCCTGCAGCAACACAACACTAACGCAAGCGCGGGAGTATTAAAGGGATAGTTCACCCCCGAAATTAGTTTTTTCTTGTATTGATTACACACCCATGAAGCCTTGAGATTATTATATGTTTTTAAGGGGTGCAACCACTCCTATGGACAGCTATGTGTGTCCCTGGCTGCCTGTGTCCCTGTGTCCGAGCACGAAAATAGCGTTTTCACCACCAAGTGTCACTGTTGCGCAGCCTAACACACACAGTATATAAGATGATTTCGGGTGTGACAGTACCGTACCGGACAGGGACCCCCTGGGGACCCCCACACGGTAACTCTGCCATTTCTCAACCACAACAACGCGGGGCGGCTCGCCGGAACCGGGCCGGCACCCTGGGCACCCCTTCCGGGGACCCCCACACGGAGTTGCACCACTCAATTTACACGGGTGTCATTTTTTTAGTCGCATTTCTGAGCCAATAATTTAATGCCCGTCGTAGACTCAATAGACTCTGATTGATTGATTGATTACTTTATTAGCAGGTTTGATAACAGTACAGTTAGTACAGTCAAAGGTTATGCTTAAGGAGGCTAGTTTCCATTGTGGTCTATTGTACTCCAGATAGTTGAACCAATTTAACCACTTAGTACTCCCGGGCAGGCACATGCAGAGGGGGGGGGGGGGGGGGGGGGGAATAAGGGCTTGTGTGGGGTTGGGCAATAAGGGCTTATGTGTGGGGGCAAATAAGGGCTTATGTGGGGGCCAAAAAGGGCTTGTGTGGGGGGGCAATAAGGGCTTATGTGTGGGGGCAAATAAGGGCTTATGTGTGGGGGAAAATAAGGGCTTATGTGGGGGCCAAAAAGGGCTTGTGTGGGGGGGCAATAAGGGCTTATGTGGAAGTGCCATTGGCGCTTCAAGACGAACATTTGACAAGTAATGATAAATTCCACTATCATAATGAATTATCTTTTAATCTGCCATCAGTCAGTTTTAGTTTCAGACTAATGAGAACATATTGCTTATTTTACTGTCCAATGACATTAAATGGCACAAGGGAAGGACTCCACAAAAAGACCACCCCCAAAAATTGGCGCGCGCTTCGCACGTGCGTGCGGACACATGTTCCCTTTTATGGAGTTTGAGCCCCTGCCCCCCCCCCCCTAATCCTAATCCTAATCACTCTAATACAGTGCTGGACAGTGTGTGAAAATATCAGATCTACAAGCTTGTCAAGCTTCAAGATTGGCTAAGTTCAGCGAAGATATTTAGTGTAGAGTTAAAACATATTATATAGAGCCCTGGGGCTCGGTCAACTAACTTCACATGGTTTAAAGATATAAAGCTTTTATAGTGAAAGATCATTAGCACAAGGCAAGGCAAATATATTTACAATTCAAAGTACCTTACGTAAGACCAAAAGGTTTTAAAGATACATAGATATATAGAAGAAAAATGGAGCTGGTCCTTTGGACCCATTCCTGGGACATGTGAAAATGGTTCAGCAAAGAAAATAAATCAGACCCGTCTGAACTGAGTGGTGCTGTGCGTGCGTTACAGAAACAGCCCACAGCGATGTCAGCCAATGAGAAAGCCAGCTGGACTAGACTACTAGAGGACCAGCTTGCACATCGATACACATGTCATAGCAGCTGGTGAAAATAAATATTTCCGTGCTTAGACATACGTACGTGCACACAGACATACAGAAGGACACACATTGCTGTGTATAGGAGTGGCTAGCAGTACTAAAAAAAAGAAAAGAAAAAGACCATTGTGGGTGTATGAGATCTTTCTCTAACACGGGTGAAATTCACCTGTAGAAAAAACCAGGGATGTGGGCAGGGAAACAAACCTTCCTTCTATGATGTCACTGAGCATCATGAAGGTACTGAAAGAAGGACTAGGCCACTTCAGACATCAACATTATGAAAATTACAATAATATAATTGTCCGGGTGAAAATCACGCGTGTTTAGTGTTGGCTTGTTCATAATTCTTTATATGTATAGGCCTTAAAAATCATTAGCATACAGTTAATAGGTCGGTTAATTAAAAGTTTAAAGCCTCCGTTATGATAATTGAACATTTCCCATCTGACAGTGAATGGAATTAAGCCTTTATTAGTATCATCGGTAACACCAATGCCACAATAAGTGGTCCAATTTCTTGCCAACATGGCTGCTGTAGGCCTATACGAGTATTAACCTTCTCCTGTTCAGCCTCCACGTCTGTTCAGCCTCCAATTACTATCATGTGGTTTCCAAAGCACTGTGTGTTCCTAGAACATTATTTGGAGTCCTAGACCACTAAAAACATTGTTCTAGCATCTTCCATTAAGGATATTATGCCATTGTACAGTATTACCTTGTGGAAAAGACAACTGCACTGTATAAATGCTTGCAGTAAAACAACAAGACAACAATAGTCTGGAAAAAAGGTTTTGTGACGTTAATAACCCTAGTTAATAATAATGTGCATCGGAATAACGAGCCATCAAACCAATGCCATGGCAGCCAACATGAGCCAAGCTGTAGCAACTATTAATCAAAATGTCACTGAAACGTTTCCATACTATTTGCATGTGAACAAATGTTTGTATCATCACTAGAGGTACCAGCTCTGAGAGATTTACTCCATAGCTACAGTTCTTCAACACGTGCAACATCAGACACTGAGATTTCAAATGGTGAGTGTATTTTTCATGTAGACTGTATTGATTTACAGGTGGTTGGTTCGATTAGAAGACTGGTCCATCAGTGTCCTCTTACATCAAAAGGAATAATCTAAACAATTTGTAATCAACAGTGGTACATCACAAAGCTGGGCTGAGGTGAAACAGAATTTCCTCTCCGAGAGCAAGTAGGTCAATATTAAAATAATTCTGTCTTTTAATATCTTTTTTTGTCCGCCTGGATATTTTCTATTTTCTTTTCCTCTTATTCCAGAAGTAATATTGAGATGTTTTCTTGATGCAACAAATTCATATTTTCAGTGTTTACAGTGTGATAACTTGTTTATTTCCTCACAGAGAAAAGACAGTATGGATCATAAATTACTTCTGATCATCCTCCTCTCTGGTAAGAACATGTATTGTTATTTCTTGGTTATGGCACTCAAATTATCCTTTTTGTCACTCTAAATTGTATCAGGATCTGATACTTTTCCACTATACTATATACTATAATATAATATACTACTAATACTATAATATATTTTCAAGAAATTGATGATGAGTGGGTAAAGATATATGGTCAAGCATACATTCTGAATCATATAATTGGAGATACACTTTTTCGATTTAAGATCTTACATATAGAACATATTATACTGCAGTGAAATTGAACGCTATGCACCCTATTTTATGTGTTGGATATGGAAGGAAAAAAGGGGTATTTTTATGGTCCTGCCATAGACTTGTCCCGTTTTGGGAGGATATGTAAGTCAGCATGTCTTGACCTTATATACCCTCCCCTCGTCTCTGTCTAATCGGTCATTTCAAATGTGGAGAAAGTTTTTGGAGGTTGGTTAGCTTATTTCTGGCAACACTGGCAACAACCCATACATCCCAATGATCCCATCGTTGGCACGGCATGAAGATTCACTTCACAGCAACAACACAGTCATGTGGAAATTGGAGTAGCTTAATTAAAACACTGTCCGACTTTGTTTTGAGTAGTCTCAAGAAGTGTGGTCCAAAAATACACAAACTGTCTCTGCGATATTGTTGCCGAGGTGTCTCTATTCTGTAACGTTTACGATAGTCAGTCCTTCATATTACTATAGCCCTGAAACATGACTGTGAAGTACGAGCATCATGTGAACCATGGGTAATTTGATATAGAATGCGTAGAATGTTCGTACATTATCATACATGGCACAGCACAGTTACAATAGAACATCTAACCACGGCCGCGAGCTTGTGACAGAGAAGCGACTACTAATTCTCGTGCCAGTTGCCGTGCGCTCCCCCCGCCCCTGCGGCCAGAGGAGCGGGTAGAAGCCCACGGCAACTGGTGTGAGAATTAGTCACTTGCGACAGAGCGTTTTATGGTATAACCTCATGTTGTGATAGTAATATAGCAGCAGCAGACTCTACTATGCTACAACTTCATCATTTAAACATTGATTTAACTGGGAAGTTTTCAGCTGTTACAACAATCATGACAGAATCACGACAGTTTGACATTGTTCAAGCCGTTTTCGGTGCGCAGCAGGGCCCGGGCCGTATATCCCCACCAGGTCAGGTTGTATACCCAGGCCTGTGGAATTCATAGGCAGTCAGAGTAGCCAATTTTAATGGAATCTGCTCAAACTGACCTTGTATGACCAAAACCATTCCTTTACTAAATATATACAATAGTAAAAATAGCCAATCTACAAGCTCACGATGCATCATATTCATATGTATCTCGACACGTTGGGTGCTTGTACATCTGCTATTTGTCTCCACCAGGCCGAAGGCCACATTTTGTACACACTCTCCCTGGATGCCAACGATGAACCTGCCCCAAATTTTTCAGAACGGCCTGACTTTTTTTTATATTACTCTGTCCAGAAATATCGCAAATCGTTACACAGTATCTCTATAGTCATGTGTTCAAGCCGGATCTGTCCGATATTTCAGATTCCATTCTAATTGGCTAACACTGGCTTTCACGGTTTGCAGGATTGGCCCGTTTTGAACAAAAAGCCTCAAATCATGAACGCAGCGTGCAATTTACGTGAAATCTTTCACAGACTTTCCTACTAGGCTGAGGAATATATCTCACCCTTTTCACATTGGCCTGTTAGAGCGCCACCAAGAGGTGGATTTTTGCAAAACACATTTTTGGAACAAAATGCGTCAAATCATCCAATTGCCATCCAAGGCGTTAGAAGAAATGTCACCCTTTTCACATTGGCCTATTATAGCGCCACCAGGAGGCCCCAACCTGACCTGCCCTGGGGGCATTTTTTCTAGTTTTTACTGTAGACCACCACTGCCGCAGCTGGTAATAATATGACTACTGTATGTCATAATTTCTTGTTGTCCTAGAAAATGTTCGACAAAATCTATAGAGTTAGACCCAAAAATATTAGAAATTGGGGCTGACATTATCCCACACGGCCTCCTGGTGTGCAAGGTTTACGACAATCGGTCCAGCTGTGCCGGAGATTGACTGTTCACAGACAAACAGACGGATAGGGGTGAACACACAATGGGCAAGATTAATAGTCATGCGGCTCTAAATCCACTATTCTTGACCTTCTTCAGGATTCTACATACCCTGCTGTTGTGAGCTTCGTGAATATCACTTTGTTAACTCGAGAATTACCTGGAATGAAGCTCGGAGCTACTGCAGAGAGAAGTACACTGACCTGGCCACCGTAGAGAACATGGAAGATGTGAAGAGTCTCAAAGCAGTCACCACCGACAACCCTGGGACATTTATATGGTTTGGACTGCATGATGACCCCACATCCTGGAAGGGAACCATAGGCCATGATGACAACTCTTGGAGATGGTCAGCAGGCGATGCACCGATCAGGGCAGAGTATCATAACTGGAGTTCTGGCGAGCCAAATAATGACAGAGGAAAAGAGCTCTGTGTGAGAATTGGTTCGGATGGTTTTTGGAATGATTCTAGGTGTGAAGAAAATGAATATTTTGTCTGTTATGATGGTAAGAACTAATTGTCTACACTGTACCACACACACACACACACACACACACACACACACACACACACACACACACACACACACACACACACACACACACACACACACACACACACACACACACACACACACACACACACACACACACACACACACACACACACACACACTTCATAATTGGTTTCAGATTATATATGGTGATGAAGAATTCTATTAATTAGCTCTAATTAGCTTCATAAGTAGTAATATATTGAATACATAGCAAGTGTTTCCAACACTATTTCACTGTTCTCTTTCCTAGGTGTCCAGCAGACATTTATTTTAGTTGAGATCGAATTATCATGGAAGGCTGCCCAGCAACACTGCAGACGTCATTACACAGACCTGGCTGTTATCAAAAATGCTGAAGAGAACAACCAAGTTGCATCATTATTGTTACCAGATCAGCGTCCATGGATCGGCCTTCACAGAGTAGCATGGGCATGGTCTGACCAGACCAACCTGTCCTTCACACACTGGGCTGAAGGAGAGCCCAATTATAATCAGGGAAAGCAACATTGTGGAGCCGTTAAATCTACACAGTTTAAATGGGTTGATGTACAATGTGATAACAAGTTTGCATTCTTCTGCCACAGAGGTGAGTCTTCTTCACACGATTCAGGTTTCAAGTGTTTAGCACAGATCAAGATCATTAGTATCGTCCTATAGTATAGTTTTTTTCTTGCGTGTGTGCGTGGTTGTGTATGTGTGCATGCGTGTTTGTGTTGTGGGAGCAGCTGTTCAGGAAGTGAAGGTGATGAGGATGAAGATTCAGACTGATGCTGACCTCACAGATCCAGACATTAATGACCAACTCCTACAACAGGTAATCAGCGCGCACGCACACACGCGCACACACACACACACACACACACACACACACACACACACACACACACACACACACACACACACACACACACACACACACACACACACACACACACACACACACACACACACACACACACACACACACACACACACACACACACACACACACACACACACACACACACACACACACACACACACACACACACACACACTCATGTCTTCTATTCCTCTACAGTTACGTGAAGCTCTAGCCAAACAGGGAGTAACTAACTTTCGACTG
Source organism: Protomyctophum parallelum (assembly GCF_964188405.1). Lineage (NCBI taxonomy): Eukaryota > Metazoa > Chordata > Actinopteri > Myctophiformes > Myctophidae > Protomyctophum > Protomyctophum parallelum. The sequence continues at coordinate 10,119,333 of NC_139702.1, forward strand.
CGCTGGAAGAACTCAACCCACAAAGCAGGAGAGTTATGAAGTTGAAGAACACTGCAAGTTTCACAACACAATCTGTAGGTCAACTTCATGAAAACAGGTGATTGATAGGGATGTCCCGATCATGTTTTTTTTTGTTAACGATCCAATTCCAATCATTTGATTTTATCTGCCGATACCGATTTTTCGTGATCCAATATTTATATTTATAGAACACGTTTACGCCATATCACAATAGTAGGCTACAATATCCCAAATCACAGACAAGATCCAGTCTAATAATATATCATGATATAAATTGATACTAGGGATGCCCCGATCACATTTTTTGGCTCCCAATCCGATTCCGATCATTTGAAAATGATGTGATCGTCCCCGATTTCTGATCACCGGGACAACCCTATAGTGACTGACGGACGGACGGACAGACAGATATATATACAGAATGAACAGATACTGTTTGGATAGATCTTGGTTAACATTTTAGGTAAAACCAGTCTTTAGCTTACAATCTGCAAAATATTCATAATTAATTAGTTTGTTACTGCACTTTCCTTATTTTCAAATGTATGGATGTTCATACCACCAGTGAGTATCTTGTTAGTGAATAATAAATAAAATCAGAAAAAAAAAAAAAAAAAGACATTTCTATGCAATTTAGATTTCTTTCACAAATAATACAGATACGGAACATGTTAGAAACCTTGATCTTCCTGTACAAAAGGTTAAGTATGCTGACTTGACAAATCCAGCCATTAAAGGAGAATTCCATACTAAAAGGCTTTCTTACCTTTCTTTGTAGTTGTTACGTCCCCACCAAAAAGGTCCAGGTGTTATTTTGTGCAAAAGCTCCTTATTGGCTATTTCCCCTACCATAAGCCCTCAATGAATTGCATTGAATGGGATTTGAATGGGGCTATGGGGTGTTGTGCTCAAAATTATAAATTCTTTGTATATATCCTCTCTTCATAATGTAAATAATATCCCAAGCGGCACACTTTACTACTTATTTCGATGGAAATAAGCAAAAAAACACCTGGACCTCCTTGATGGGGACATAACAACTACAACGAAAGGTAAGAAATCCTTCTAGCATGGAATTCTCCTTTAATGCTAAGGTGCCGGAGGGCAAAAATCACATTAAAGGTGACAGGGCTTTTGCCATCCAAGCACCGTCCTAGGCTATGGAACGCCCTACCCTTGGGGATAAAAAAAACAACTGTGTCTTCTTTCAATTCTGTGAAGACATCTTTAGGAAAGCCTTCCCCTAAATCACCTAACTTTGCCATTACTAACTGTGTTTGTGTGCATGCTTGTACAGCATGTCTGTTTTTTAATGTGTGCACATGTCTGTATTTGACTTTATTTTGTATTACACTTCTCCTCCTCTCCTCTTAGGCTGCTAGAATATGTTTCATCACTTGTTAAATTGTGAATTAACTATGTTTATTCCCTTATCTCTATCGCTAGTGATGTATATGGAAATCACAATTCACATTAATAATAGCTTAAATAACTGTTCTAGGTTGTCTCTGTTCAAATGAGAGACTTAACTTCTGCTCTGACCAACGCCTATAGTTGGGACAGCTGCAGGAGAAATTAGCAGGGACCCTAAAGATCTGACCTATTGATAGCAAGCACCTACTGTTCTTCCTGGTGACCACTAACATATAAGGGAACAATTTGGGAGTGGGGGTTTGGGAACCACCTTTTGCCATTTCCCTTTGATCTCTTTGTTCTGACCTGTATAAGACTCCACTGAAATGTCTAACTGTGTGTTAGGCCCAGAAGCTGTGAGGCTGGCTGGGTGCATGCATGGGGCTCCAGCCCCTGCATGGCTGCGATGCTGTTTTTGTACACTGAGCTCCGATAATAAAATGGACTTGGAAACTTTCATCTGACTGTCCGTCGTCAGTTCTCTTCTCTCTTAAGTTGCTAGGAAATATACATCACTAGGCTTTTAAATTGATGTTCTATTTTATATTAGATATTATAATTAAAATAAAGTATTGGTATTATTCATTTCTTGCTATTGTAAGTTATTTTGTGTTTTACTGCTTATATTAATGAATGAAAGTAAACTGATCTAATACCGATGTGATTCCACTCCATAGTAGAAGTCATTTGGTTATAGGGACTCCCAAACTTTTTAACTCAAGACCTAAATTCCCATGACCCAAACTTAAAAATAAATGAATGAAGCACGTTGGTATAACCACACCATACACTAGAATTTTGAGTTTTTTGACCTATTTATTGCATTTTTGAAGTTGATTATCTTTGAGCCCATGAAGCTTTCAGAAGGTTCCCCTTCCATGACCATCATCATCGATCATCATCATCATCATCATCTCAAAAACGTTTGACATTGAAACATTTTCTAAATATGAATTTAAGCACATGCTATACTTTCTGTCACATTTTACTTAAGTCATGCTATAGTGTTAAGTACATTTAGAATACCAAACTTTTACTTGTAATTGCGTGAAAAGAGGAGTTAACAGGCAATTATGGGCAATAGATTTTCCCGTAAACCTCAAGTTTAGCAGGCATATACAGTAATACGGTAATATACAGGTGTGATGGTACAATTCGGTACCAGAGTTTGTTGGAAAGTTTAACGGGAGTTTCCTGTAATATACACATCCGTATTCCATGCTTTGTCTATTTCTACAATAGAGTAATAATACTTTTCCTTAAGTAAAAAAAATAGTACTTGTTCCATTACTGCTGGAGGGAAACATGGCTGGAGAAGGCAAGTCAAGGCAAATGTATTTGAATATCAAATGTCATGCACAATGACAATTCAAAGTACCTTACATAAGGGCATTGAAGGATAAAACAGGGCACATTATTAAATACAATAAAATAGTGATATGTTTTAACAGTGATGCGATGCGCATCACGATACATGCAGGTTGACGTTAGGATGCATGGGAAATTGAATTCATTATGGCGATGCGATCCAATCATTTAAAATCGATTTCAGCCCAATGATTCAATCTGTGTGAAACAGTGTGGATAGTGCCGGATCTTTCTTTTAAGGGAAAACTTCAGTATTATGGATATACGTAAATAAGTAAACACAGTGATTATCTGGCTAATACAAAGGCATTTTATTCAAACACACAACGCAAACCTTGATATGAACGCAGAGATTGTACTGATTTATTGCTAGATGTTAGACGTTATTGATAGAAGTGAAGCGATATGGAACCCTGCATTGAGTAACTAAACCTCTGTCTTGTCTTAACAGTTTGACTGTTTTTTACGATTAACCCGCATTTTAATCAACCCCCCTTCACTGCCGAGATTGTTGTATTACCTTTAGAGCATACGCTGAATTATTTGGGCTTTTAATCCGCGAAAATCCATCAAAAAAAGCTCCCGTGGTTTGTTATGATCTGTGTGTAGCATCCACCATCTTGGTGCACGCGGAAGACGCACACAAGATTGGTTTCAATGAGGCGTTGCACCCAATGCATTTCCATTGGCCTCAATTTCCCAGAAGCCCTAGCAGCCCACAGCATGTGACGATTTCCGGTTTCGTCATCACAGCGAAGCCATCCAGTCTCATACTCTGCGACGAAGACGGATTTTCTTTTGATTCATTACATTACGGCGGATTAAACACATAAAACAAAAGGCGGGTATGTCCGATACGGCAGCGACATTAACCTGGAGTAATCCATTCAAGGCACGGAAACTGTTAACATGCTATATACAAGGTATTAAGTTCTTAGTACTGCCGTTTAAATATCAATGAATCTTTGGATCTCAAAGTCGATACATCGACTGTATTGTTACACCCCCAATAAAATAATAAAGGTGCAGAATATAGTTATAATAATATACTAATATAATATACTTTCCTTACTTGCATGTTTTTGCCACAAAACAAGATTTCTACAATAATACACTTGAGTGTACAGGGTTTGGTGAGGTCTGGCCATATATGGAGAGTGTCTTGAGTGTACAGGGTTTGATGAGGTCAGATCAACATGGTCAGCTCCATATATGGACATCCAAGGGTGGCAGCGGGGGCAGTGTCTTGAGTGTACAGGATTTGATGAGGTCAGATGAGGTGAGATCAACATATGGAATGAATTTGGATTGGCCATATATGGAGCGTGTCACGAGGCGTGATGGACGGACGGACAGAATGACCGACAGGTTTTGACCTATACGGTCGCAATTAAATTTCACTGGCATTACTCTTTCATTATCAGCAAGAGGCTATACACATTATCTTCCTCAGGTGTATTGTGTAAAAGCATTTCACCTTCTGTTCAGCTTCCACACGTTATTTAAATTATGGTTCCAGTCCCCATATAACTAAGGATGTGCCGATCATGGTTTTGCTCCCGATCCCATTCTGGTAATTAGATTTTGAGCATCTGCCGATAACGATTTTTCCTGATCCGATATTTATATTTTATAGAGCATGTTTATGCCATATCACAAAAGTACAATATCCCAAATCAAAGACAATCTCCAGTATAATATCATGGATATAATATTGATACTAGGGATGTGTCTTGATCACGTTTTTTGGCTGATTCCGATCGGGACAACCCTACCTATAACAGCTGATCTAAGAGCTCCATGTGTTACGTTGCAAGCTTGAGAGACCATGAAAAATGGGGGTGCATACCCTGAAAAATGGGGAAACACCTTGAAATTGCTTGGACATTTGGGGATGTTGTTGGAATAATATGTTTGGAAACAAGACAACAACATGGCAGCCTAGCTGCAGAAAGTATTCAAGTAAAATATTTGCATATGAAAATAAGTAAAAGCTTGCAGCATGACCATAGCAGTGCTGGTGGAGCATGACCATCATTAAAGTTCAGCTTAAGGTATCCAGCTCTGAAAGATTTACTCCATAGTTACATTACTTTGATAAAATCACAGATTGCATTTTCGAAAGGTAAGTGTACTTTATCATTCATCTATTCACAGGCATTTAGAAGACTGGTAGGCTACTATATCCCTGTGACCTCACACACACACGCGATTTGTTGCCATTCACAGATTTCCTAAAAAAAAAAGAAAACTGCACCCTTAACCAACAATGATGCTATGGGGAATGTTGTGTATGGCAGCTAAAAACATTTCAATATTTTTGTAGTCTGTAATTTATTCACTCTGGATATAAAATGCAGTCAATATTTAAATCTAAAAGTTTAACAAAAGCATATATAATGTATCCTCCAACATTCAATACATTTTGTTCACCACACCACAAAGCTATTATGTTAAGGACAGGGCTTTTTTAATGTACCGGTATACTGCATATGAATGATATTACAATTGTTCTTTTCATTTTATACCATGAGAGTAATGTAGTGATGTTTAAGTTTTGGCAATAAAGTCACACTATGAATGAATCATGTCTGTGTTTACTTTGTGCTTATAACCGTTTATATAACTCTTATTTATTTTCTCAGAGAGCAGCCATGGATTATAATTTACTGCTGATCATCCTTCTCTCTGGTAAGGCCATGGAGTGTGTTGTTATTGGTGTTGCACTCTAATTAGCTTTTTAAGTTCAATTGCTTTTTGTATTAAAACATAACAGCTAACTAAGACAGTTCTTTGATAAACTACAATTATTTGCTGCCTATAACAATATTCACATCAATGAAAGCGATTGAGATGAACAAATGGTTGGGAAACATGGTAGGCTACTGAACTGCTTTTTCAAGCCCCACTTGAACAATTTGACCTGAGCACTGTTGGGAAGACGGGCCAGTGATACAAGATGATGAATTATCAACTCATTTTTAAAAGGTCCTGAGGTCCTGTTTTTAATGTAATCACATTAACCCCGGTGGCACGGCAAAAAGCTCACAACTAAAATGAATAGTTGCTATTGGACAGGTTGTGGCCTTGTAGATAAGCTGTTTTCAATATTTATCATACAACAAAGTGTAGGGGTGGGCAACCACTTCTTCTTAATCTACCAGGTGATCAGATTTAGTTATTGAGGTGATCAATTAAATTCATCCAAAACAACCATCATTAACTTTCCCCTGAAAATCACATTTCCCTTAACTGTATTATTACATTAAATTGTTGACTTTGTTCATTTGTATTATTAAATCAGTGACTTGTACAATTCTATTATTCTAAATTGCCACTTTTAATAACTTATTAAAGCAGTTGGAAAACAGCAGCGTAAGCTAGTCCATAAGATAGTTTGCATGTCTCATTAAGACATGCGGACAGTCAAATCCCTTGACTGCTTCAAAACTGCTCTCAAAAGGCACCTACGGACGGCTGCAATTCGAAACTGGCCTCCGTAAAATCTGAATCCCCCCCCCACTGCCCACCCCTTTTCCCCCTCACTGTATACGTTTCTTTTCCCTTTTTACCTCCCTTATGATGAATCCCTGTTCTGTTCTTTGACTATATAGAAGTGTCTATTTGTACGTCTCTAAATGTTTTGATGAATTGAACAAGGTGGATCCTGTTGTAAAATAAATATTTCAATCTCAATCAATCAATTTCAATCAAAAAACCACAGTGTAGTCTGTAGTGCTATCTTTTAATGTAGTTGATTATCCAGACACCTTTGCCAAAGACAAGAATCATAATTTATTTAAAACTTTTTATTTTGAAATGGCACAAGAGGATAAGACCCTTGAGATGCTGCATCACGTTTTCCAGGGGGTCCTCATGATGATTGTCTAATCTATGAGACAATCCTCTTGAGCTTGATTGTCTATGATGATTGTCCTTGGTTGCCAAACTGACTGATTCCCCTTTTACGACTTTGTGAATGGCATTTTCTACTTTTGGTACCAAAAAATTCTATCCTGACATTGACTCCAATATTTCAAACTTGGTAGTTCTGATGACAGTGTTTGATGCAATACCAGTCAGACATATTCTGGTCATATTTTATTATATTTTATATCATATACTGTACAGTCGACTTGACTTATTCTAAATAGAATCATTATTCGCTATATATTTTATTCATGTATTATTGAAAAGCGGAACTCGGCTACGCCTCGTTCCTGACCGCAATACTGTCGTGCCAATAATCACCGTAAAGCACACCCTTTCGTGTAATATCGCATAATTATACAACAGGTAAACCAGCACTACTGCACTGGGCCTAATGATAATTACATTAATATATCACTCTGAAGGAAAAAACAACAACGAACAACTAGTATCGCATTCAAAATGGATTTTGTTGTTGATTTTGAGTTATTTGGTGGACTTACTTTTTATAAATGGTTGGAAGAGGAGGATTGGAGTGGTTAACACTTACAGCCCGGTGCATTTTATACATTGTTGAAGCCAAAATAGCCGAGCTACAAGTTCCGTTGCATTGTAAGCGTGTAGATCAGTTATTTTGGTTGATTGGAGAGACGAAGCCTCTGTGACAGAGCACTGCTACTATGAATCAACAGGGACTATTAATGTCTCAGCCAAATTAACTCTTCTGTTTACAGGGAAACAGAGATAGGAATAGCGAAACATTATTTTTATTTTTATTAATTAATTACCCCTTGATGCGTTTTTTTGGTAACACCTTACAGGCTTATGCAAAGGCTCATTTTATGTAACTTAGATAGGCCTAGCATTTTTATGTACTCATAGCACTAGTGTATAGTACATGATAGTTTCATTATATAGATATTCCACTTACGTTCTTAGCTTACGTATGATTCATAAAAAAAGATTATGGTTGATGCGTCTGCTAAATGCCTAAATTGTAAATGTTGTAGATTCACAATAATATTATTACACTCGAGGGTGCGATTTACCTAAATGTATTCATGTATAATTGAAGTAGCAGATAACATAACATAATAAAAAAATCATGCATCCAGCTCTAAATCCACTATTCTTGACCTTCTTCAGGATTCTACATACCCTCCTGTTGTGAGCTTCGTGAATATCACTTTGTTAACTTGAAAATGACCTGGAATGAAGCTCGGAGCTACTGCAGAGAGAAGTACACTGACCTGGCCACCGTAGAGAACATGGAAGATGTGAAGAGTCTCACAGCAGTCACCACCGACAACCCTGGGACAGGAATATGGTTTGGACTGCATGATGACCCCACATCCTGGAAGGGAACCATAGGCCATGATGTCAACTCTTGGAGATGGTCAGCAGCCGATGCACCGATCAGGGCAGAGTATCATAACTGGCTTTCTGGCGAGCCAAATTATGCCGGAGGAAAAGAGCTCTGTGTGAGAATTGGTTCGGATGGTTTTTGGATTGATTCTAGGTGTGAAGTAAATGAATATTTTGTCTGTTATGATGGTAAGAACTAATTGTCTACACTGTACCACACACACACACACACACACACACACACACACACACACACGGTTTCAGGCATTTGCTTTATGCCGACACTATTTCATTGATGGGTTTTTTTAGGAAAAAACATTTGGTAGCAATTATGAAGTATTATAATACGTTTATAATGTGTGTTATGATTATGGTTATGTGTTACGTACACATTCTGTACACAGATTTATTTTATGTACAAACAAGTTAAAGTTCACAATTGGTCTGTAGGTAGGTATTTCATTGTTTTCTTCCCTTTTCCTCCCTAGATAGAAATGATGTCCAGCAGAAATTTATTTTAGTCAAGATGACATCATCATGGAAGGCTGCCCAGCAACACTGCAGATATCTCTACACAGACCTGGCTGTCATCAAAACTGCTGAAGAGAACATACAAGTTGCGTCTTTAGTGCAAACAAATGATAGTTCAAGTGATTTTCCATGGATCGGCCTTCACAGAGTAGCATGGGCATGGTCTGACCAGACCAACCTGTCCTTCACACACTGGGGTTACAACGAGCCTGATAATAAGCAGGGAAGGCAACATTGTGGAGCCGTTAAATCTAATGGACCTAAATCTAAATGGGTTGATGCAGGATGTGATAAAAAGTTTGCATTCTTCTGCCACAGAGGTGAGTCTTCTTCACACGATTCAGGTTTCAAGTGTTTAGCACAGATCAAGATCATTAGTATCGTCCTATAGTATTGTTTTGTTCTCGCGTGTGTGTGTGCATGCGTGTGTGCGGCGTATTTGTGTTTTGCGAGCAGCTGTTCAGGAAGTGAAGGTGATGAGGATGAAGATTCAGACTGATGCTGACCTGACAGATCCAGACATTAATGACCAACTCCTACAACAGGTAATCAACGCGCGCGCGCACACACACACACACACGCACGCACGCACGCACGCACGCACACACGCACACACGCACACACGCACACACACACACACACACACACACACACACACACACACACACACACACAATAAATGAAAAACCTTCTCATGTCTTCTATTCCTTTACAGTTACGTGAAGCTCTAGCCAAACAGGGAGTAACTAACTTTCGACTGCGCTGGAAGAACTCAACCCACAAAGCAGGAGAGTTATGAAGTTGAAGAACAACACTTACAATTAATTACGTTTTATTTAGATGTTCAATACTTTTTTCGCAAATAATATGTTAGAAACCTTGATCTTCCTGTAGTTACAAATCAAGGTTAAGTATAGCCTAGACAATATTGATGGGGGTTCGAGGCAAAACACACATAGTCACTAAGGGTGACTGCAGGGCTTTTGCTGTCCAAACACCACCTAGGCTATGGAACACCCCAACATATCGGTGATCAAAAAAGCCAATTCTGTGCAGACATCTATCTTTTCAAGAAAGCCTTCCCCTAAATCACCTTATTTTGCCATAACTAACTGTTTGTGTGCATGCTTGTATGTGTCTGTTTTGAATGTGTGCACATGTCTCTATTGAAATTTATTTCATATGGACGATAACACTTATTTTAGACTCCTCTTTGACTGCTAGCTGTTTATCACTTGGTAACTTGTGTTAGCAATGTTTATTCCCATATCCATTATGCTTTTAAAGTATGTTCTATTTCAGGGGTGGGCAACTTTGACGATAGAGAGGGCCATTATATTTCCATACCCACTCCAGAGGGCCACATTGCATGCATGGCATAGCAGAAATAGCCGATCTACAAGTTCAAAACGAGTGTTTTGAACTTGTAGATCGGCTATTTCTGCTATATATATTTGAATTGAAATCCTGATTTCTTTTTTGCTATTTTTGAATTGGAATCCCGAAAAGCAACATTTGTATTTATTTTCAAATGCATTTAGTTATAGTTATCTTAACTTTATTAACTAAATAAAAATACATTGGGCATAAAAAAAGACAATAACAAACATTTTAATACTAGTAATTAGCTGAAATCAATAATAATAATTGATTTAATAATAATAATATTGCGATATTAACCTGAGGGCCGCATTAAGTGATGGTGGGGGCCGCATGTGGCCCCGGGCCGCCAGTTGCCCATGTATGTTCTATTTTATTTGAGATATTTTAACTAAAATAAAGTTATTAGTATAATTATGTTCTTGTTACTGTGAATTATTTTGTGTTTTACTGCTTATATTATTGAATGAAAGTAAACGGATGTAATTCAGATGTGAGTCTCTCAGTGAGATCATATGGGCCTATAGCAGAGGAGTCTCTCAGTGAGACCATATGGGCCTATAGCAGAGGAGTCTCTCAGTGAGACCATATGGGCCTATAGCAGAGGAGTCTCTCAGTGAGATCATATATGGGCCTATAGCAGAGGAGTCTCTCAGTGAGATCATATGGGCCTATAGCAGAGGAGTCTCTCAGTGAGATCATATGGGCCTATAGCAGAGGAGTCTCTCAGTGAGATCATATGGGCCTATAGCAGAGGAGTCTCTCAGTGAGATCATATGGGCCTATAGCAGAGGAGTCTCTCAGTGAGATCATATGGGCCTATAGCAGAGGAGTCTCTCAGTCAGATCATATGGGCCTGGCAGAGGAATTACCACATAATGAACCTCAACACCACCTCACCTAGCCTGACCCTGGTTGTGTCCCTAATGGAAATCAGACAGGTGCAAATCACATTGTTTTGCATAAGGGTTCCTGCAGTATAAACACAGCTGCAGGAGTCAAGACAAATAGCAGCCTCAATTCTGTCTTCAAGAACACATTTCTATGGTCTCTATTAGGATACAAGTTGTTCTGCTCTCAGCCTTGACTCGGTCTCAACCTGATCCTCACTTTAGGTGGTCTTGAATGCAGTGCCAGTGAGAAGACAAGGGTTGTGGGATCTGAAGGATTATTTCAATGATGAAGGGGGTGTTTTACACACAGCTGTGCGTTTGTGAACATGCTAAAAAAATACAAAGTACACATACAATAAATAGACGAGTCCCTAAACACAGACAACAATACATAGATACCAAATTCCAAGTACAAAGCAGAAAGTGTTACTGCCATGTCCCCATCAATGTTCATTCAGCGTCAGTTACAAAATATAGCTAATCAAATTCAAACTAAATATGTTTATCAAATTCTTATTATATAGTATAGTTATGTTTCGTACCAAATGTTATTAATTGTGATAAATGTATTTTTAATGCTTAAAATCTTCCAGGCAATGGCGTCAACTTCGGGAGTGCTTGAGGGCACAAGAACCCACTGACAAAATAATAAGCCAAAAAGCACCCACTGACTGAAGGCTGAAGCTCCCCTCCCCCTGGTCATTTTGTCACATATAGGCACACACCTTTACGGTGTTCACAGAACAGGTATTCAAATGTTAATACGGTGGCTTTGTTCCAGTGACCGCACGGTTCATTCACACTCCGTCTCCTGCAGCAACACAACACTAACGCAAGCGCGGGAGTATTAAAGGGATAGTTCACCCCCAAAATTAGTTTTTTCTTGTATTGATTACACACCCATGAAGCCTTGAGATTATTATATGTTTTTAAGTGGTGCAACCACTCCTATGGACAGCTATGTGTGTCCCTGGCTGCCTGTGTCCCTGTGTCCGAGCACGAAAATAGCATTTTCACCACCAAGTGTCACTGTTGCGCAGCCTAACACACACACACACACACACACACACACACAGTATATAAGATGATTTCGGGTGTGACAGTACCGTACCGGACAGGGACCCCCTGGGGACCCCCACACGGTAACTCTGCCATTTCTCATCCACAACAACGCGGGGCGGCTCGCCGGAACCGGGCCGGCACCCTGGGCACCCCTTCCGGGGACCCCCACACGGAGTTACACCACTCAATTTACACGGGTGTCATTTTGTTAGTCGCATTTCTGAGCCAATAATTTAATGCCCGTCGTAGACTCAATAGACTCTGATTGATTGATTGATTACTTTATTAGCAGGTTTGATAACAGTACAGTTAGTACAGTCAAAGGTTATGCTTAAGGAGGCTTGTTTCCATTGTGGTCTATTGTACTCCAGATAGTTGAACCAATTTAACCACTTAGTACTCCCGGGCAGGCACATGCAGAGGGGGGGGGGGGGGGGGGGGGCAATAAGGGCTTGTGTGGGGTTGGGCAAGAAGGGCTTATGTGTGGGGGCAAATAAGGGCTTATGTGGGGGCCAAAAAGGGCTTGTGTGGGGGGGCAATAAGGGCTTATGTGTGGGGGCAAATAAGGGCTTATGTGGGGGCCAAAAAGGGCTTGTGTGGGGGGGCAATAAGGGCTTATGTGTGAGGGCAAATAAGGGCTTATGTGTGGGGGAAAATAAGGGCTTATGTGGGGGGGCAATAAGGGCTTATGTGGGGGGGCAATAAGTGCCATTGGCGCTTCAAGACGAACATTTGACAAGTAATGATAAATTCCACTATCATAATGAATTATCTTTTAATCTGCCATCAGTCAGTTTTAGTTTCAGACTAATGATAACATATTGCTTATTTTACTGTCCAATGACATTAAATGGCACAAGGGAAGGACTCCACAAAAAGACCTCCCCAGTGCTCTCTGCACGGGCCTGCTCCCGGGACTCTAATACAGTGCTGGACAGTGTGTGAAAATAGCAGATCTACAAGCTTGTCAAGCTTCAAGATTGGCTAAGTTCAGCGAAGATATTTAGTGTAGAGTTAAACCATATTATATAGAGCCCTGGGGGCTCCGGTCAACTAACTTCACATGGTTTAAAAATATAAAGCTTTTATAGTGAAAGATTAGCACAAGGCAAGGCAAATATATTTACAATTCAAAGTACCTTACGTAAGACCAAAAGGTTTTAAAGATACATAGATATATAGAAGAAAAATGGAGCTGGTCCTTTGGACCCATTCCTGGGACATGTGAAAATGGTTCAGCGAAGAAAAAAATCAGACCCGTCTGAACTGAGTGGTGCTGTGCGTGCGTTACAGAAACAGCGCACAGCGATGTCAGCCAATGAGAAAGCCAGCTGGACTAGACTACTAGAGGACTAGCTTGCACATCGATACACATGTCATAGCAGCTGGTAAAATAAATATTTCCGTGCTTATACATATGTACGTGCACACAGACATACAGAAGGACACACATTGCTGCGTATAGGAGTGGCTAGCAGTACTAAAAAAAAAGAAAAGAAAAAGACCATTGTGGGTGTATGAGATCTTTCTCTAACACGGGTGAAATTCACCTGTAGAAAAAACCAGGGATGTGGGCAGGGAAACAAACCTTCCTTCTATGATGTGACTGAGCATCATGAAGGTACTGAAAGAAGGACTAGGCCACCTCAGACGTCAACATTATGAAAACTAGAAAAAGTGCCCTTCCGGGCACAGGTCTCCACCAGGTTATCCACAGATCCGTGCAGTTAGAGGTAAAAACACTTTTTGGCCAGTTATAGCGCCACCTTGAGGCTGAGTTGAAATTGTTCATGTGGCATTTCGTCCTCGGCCTAGTGGGAATGTGGGTGCACAATTTCACGGAAATCACGCGATGTGTTCATGATTTTGTTTGAAACTGAGCACTCCTGTGAACTTTGGAAGCCAATCTTAACCAATCAGGATGGAGTGTGATAAATCTGAAAGACCCGTTTCGTTGAATGGCTCTAGAGAGACTGTGTACCAATTTGCGTGATGTTTGGACAAAATCTGTAGGTGTACTGTGCAAAAACTTGTTTTGCACAAAGCGGCCTCCTGGTGGCGCTATAACAGGCCGTTCTGGAAAGTTTGGGGCAGAGGTTCATGGTTGGCATCCAGGGAGTGTGTGTGCAAAATATGGCATCGACCGGGTTAACGGTGGCCGAGATTAGCTGTTCACGGACACACGGACACACGGACGGACGGACGGACACGCGGACGGACACGCGGACGGACGGAGTGCAAAACATACTCTCCCCACATGCCTTCGGCCTGGTGGAGACAATTACAATAATATAATTGTCCGGGTGAAAATCATGCGTGTTTAGTGTTGGCTTGTTCATAATTCTTTATATGTATAGGCCTTAAAAATCATTAGCATACAGTTAATAGGTCGGTTAATTAAAAGTTTAAAGCCTCCGTTATGATAATTGAACATTTCCCATCTGACAGTGAATGGAATTAAGCCTTAATTAGTATCATTGGTAACACCAATGCCACAATAAGTGGTCCAATGTCTTGCCAACATAGCTGCTGTAGGCCTATACGAGTATTAACCTTCTCCTGTTCAGCCTCCACGTCTGTTCAACCTCCAATTACTATCATGTGGTTTCCAAAGCACTGTGTGTTCCTAGAACATTATTTGGGGTCCTAGACCACTAAAAACATTGTTCTAGCCTCTTCCATTAAGGATATTATGCCATTGTACAGTATTACCTTGTGGAAAAGACAACTGCACTGTATAAATGCTTGCAGTAAAACAACAAGACAACAATAGTCTGGGAAAAAAGTTTTTGTGACGTTAATAACCCTAGTTAATAATAATGTGCATCGGAATAACGAGCCATCAAACCAATGCCATGGCAGCCAACATGAGCCAAGCTGTAGCAACTATTAATCAAAATGTCACTGAAACCTTTCCATACTATTTGCATGTGAATAAACGTTTGTATCATCACTAGAGGTACAAGCTCTGAGAGATTTACTCCATAGCTACAGTTCTTCAACACGTGCAACATCAGACACTGAGATTTCAAATGGTGAGTGTATTTTTCATGTAGACTGTATTGATTTACAGGTGGTTGGTTAGATTAGAAGACTGGTCCATCAGTGTCCTCTTACATCAAAAGGAATAATCTAAACAATTTTTAATCAACAGTGGTACATCACAAAGCTGGGCTGAGGTGAAACAGAATTTACTCTCCGAGAGCAAGTAGGTCAATATTAAAATAATTCTGTCTTTAAATATCTTTTTTTGTCCGCCTGGATATTTTCTATTTTCTTTTCCTCTTATTCCAGAAGTAATATTGAGATGTTTTCTTGATGGAATTGTATCACAACAAATTCATATTTTCAGTGTTTACAGTGTGATAACTTATTTATTTCCTCACAGAGAAACGACAGTATGGATCATAAATTACTTCTGATCATCCTCCTCTCTGGTAAGAACATGTATTGTTATTTCTTGGTTATGGCACTCAAATGATCCTTTTTGTCACTCTAAATTGTAGAAATTGATGATGAGTGGGTAAAGATATATCGTCAAGCATACATTCTGAATCATATAATTGGAGATACACTTTTTCGATTTAAGATCTTACATATAGAACATATTATACTGCAGTGAAATTGAACGCTATGCACCCTATTTTATGTGTTGGATACGTAAGGAAAAAAGGGGTATTTTTATGGTCCTGCCATAGACTTGTCCCGTTTTGGGAGGATATGTAAGTCAGCATGTCTTGACCTTATATACCCTCCCCTCGTCTCTGTCTAATCGGTCATTTAAAATGTGGAGAAAGTTTTTGGAGGTTGGTTAGCTTATTTCTGGCAACACTGGCAACAACCCATACATCCCAATGATCCCATCGTTGGCACGGCATGAAGATTCACTTCACAGCAACAACACAGTCATGTGGAAATTGGAGTAGCTTAATTAAAACACTGT
This sequence comes from Protomyctophum parallelum, assembly GCF_964188405.1. NCBI lineage: Eukaryota > Metazoa > Chordata > Actinopteri > Myctophiformes > Myctophidae > Protomyctophum > Protomyctophum parallelum. The sequence goes on from NC_139702.1 coordinate 10,135,239, forward strand.
CCGACTTTGTTTTGAGTAGTCTCAAGAAGTGTGGTCCAAAAATACACAAACTGTCTCTGCGATATTGTTGCAGAGGTGTCTCTAGTCTATCGTTTACGATAGTCAGTCCTTCATATTACTATAGCCCTGAAACATGACTGTGAAGTACAAGCATCATGTGAACCATGGGTAATTTGATATAGAATGCGTGTTGTTCGTACATTATCATACATGGCACAGCACAGTTACAATAGAACATGTAACCACGGCCGGGAGCTTGTGACAGAGAAGCGACTACTAATTCTCGTGCCAGTTGCCGTGCGCTCCCCCCGCCCCTGCGGCCAGAGGAGCGGGTAGAAGCCCACGGCAACTGGTGCGAGAATTAGTCACTTGCGACAGAGCGTTTTATGGTATAACCTCATGTTGTGATAGTAATATAGCAGCAGCAGACTCTACTATGCTACAACTTCATCATTTAAACATTGATTTAACTGGGAAGTTTTCAGCTGTTACAACAATCATGACAGAATCACGACAGTTTGACATTGTTCAAGCCGTTTTCGGTGCGCAGCAGGGCCCGGGCCGTATATCCCCGCCAGGTCAGGTTGTATACCCAGGCCTGTGGAATTCATAGGCAGTCAGAGTATCTCGACACGTTGGGTGCTTCTACATCTGCTATTTGTCTCCACCAGGCCGAAGGCCACATTTTGTACACACTCTCCCTGGATGCCAACGATGAACCTGCCCCAACAGAACGGCCTGTTATAGCACCACCAGGAGGCCGACTTTTTGATATTACTCCTCCAGATTCTGTCCAAAAATATCGCAAATCGTTACACAGTATCTCTATAGTCATGTGTTCAAGACGGATCTGTCCGATATTTCAGATTCCCTTCTAATTGGCTAACACTGGCTTTCACGGTTTGCAGGATTGGCCCGTTTTGAACAAAAAGCCTCAAATCATGAACGCAGCGTGCAATTTACGTGAAACGTTCACAGACTTTCCTACTAGGCTGAGGAATATATCTCACCCTTTTCACATTGGCCTGTTAGAGCGCCACCAAGAGGTGGATTTTTGCAAAACACATTTTTGGAACAAAATGCGTCAAATCATCCATTGGATTGCCATCCAAGGCGTTAGAAGAAATGTCACCCTTTTCACATTGGCCTATTATAGCGCCACCAGGAGGCCCCAACATGACCTGCCCTGGGGGCATTTTTTCTAGTTTTTACTGTGGACCACCACTGCCGCAGCTGGTAATAATATGGTCATAATTTCTTGTTGTCCTACAAAATGTTCGACAAAATCTATAGAGTTAGACCCAAAAATATTAGAAATTGGGGCTGACATTACCCCACACGGCCTCCTGGTGTGCAAGGTTTACGACAATCGGTCCAGCTGTGCCGGAGATTAACTGTTCACAGACAAACAGACGGATAGGGGTGAACACACAATGGGCAAGATTAATAGTCATGCGGCTCTAAATCCACTATTCTTGAACTTCTTCAGGATTCTACATACCCTCCTGTTGTGAGCTTCGTGAATATCACTTTGTTAACTCGAAAATGACCTGGAATGAAGCTCGGAGCTACTGCAGAGAGAAGTACACTGACCTGGCCACCGTAGAGAACATGGAAGATGTGAAGAGTCTCAAAGCAGTCATCACCACCGACAACCCTGGGCCATATATATGGTTTGGACTGCATGATGACCCCACATCCTGGAAGGGAACCATAGGCCATGATGTCAACTCTTGGAGATGGTCAGCAGCCGATGCACCGATCAGGGCAGAGTATCATAACTGGCTTTCTGGCGAGCCAAATAATGCCGGAGGAAAAGAGCTCTGTGTGAGAATTGGTTCGGATGGTTTTTGGAATGATTATAGGTGTGAAGAAAATGAATATTTTCTCTGTTATGATGGTAAGAACTAATTGTCTACACTGTACCACACACACACACACACACACACACACACGGTTTCAGGCATTTGCTTTATGCCGACACTATTTCATTCATGGTTTTTTTTTGGAAAAAACATTTGGTAGCAATTATGAAGTATTATAATACGTTTATAATGTGTTATGATTATGGTTATGTGTTACGATTATGGTTATAAATAATTATTAATTATGATTATACTCTATAGCGTTATGAACAGATAATGCTTTATAAGTAGTCCATGTCTATAATATAGAATGTTACACTGCTCCACTGTTTTCTTCCCTAGATGTCCCACAGAATTTTATTTTAGTTGAGACGAAATTATCATAGAAGGCTGCCCAGCAACACTGCAGACATCTCTACACAGACCTGGCTGTTATCAAAACTGCTGAAGAGAACATCCAAGTTGCGTCTTTACTGCAAACAAATGATAGTTCAAGTGATGAACCATGGATCGGCCTTCACAGAGTAGCATGGGCATGGTCTGACCAGACCAACCTGTCCTTCACACACTGGGCTGAAAACGAGCATGAAAACGAGCCTAATAATAATCAGGGAAAGCAACATTGTGGAGCCGTTAAATCTAATGGATCTAAATGGATTGATGCAGGATGTGATAGAAAGTTTGCATTCTTCTGCCACAGAGGTGAGTCTTCTTCACACGATTCAGGTTTCAAGTGTTTAGCACAGATCAAGATCATTAGTATCAGCCTATAGTATTGTTTTGTTCTTGCGTGTGTGTGTGTGTGTGTGTGTGCGTGCGTGTGTGTGGCGTATTTGTGTTTTGCGAGCAGCTGTTCAGGAAGTGAAGGTGATGAGGATGAAGATTCAGACTGATGCTGACCTGACAGATCCAGACATTAATGACCAACTCCTACAACAGGTAATCAACGCACGCACGCACGCACACACACACACACACACACACACACACACACACACACACACACACACACACACACACACACACACACACACACACACACACACACACACACACACACACACACACACACACACACACACACACACACACACACACACACACACACACACACACACACACACACACACACACACACACACACACACACACACACACACACACACACACACACACAGTAGAGAGAGAGAAATGACAATAAAGGAAAAACCTTCTCATGTCTTCTATTCCTCTACAGTTACGTGAAGCTCTAGCCAAACAGGGAGTAACTAACTTTCGACTGCGCTGGAAGAACTCAACCCACAAAGCAGGAGAGTTATGAAGTTGAAGAACAACACTGCAATTTCCACAACAAGCCTATATATACTTTAGGTTAACTTCATAAAAAAGCGGGTGACTGACACGGAATATATGCAATTTGTTTATTCCATCACTATGCAGTGAGTGTCTTGTTAGTGAATAGTGTGATATAAATTAAATTTAAAAAAAATATTTGAGATTGATATGCAATTTGCAGTTTAGTTCAGTTTAGTTTTTTTTGATCATCTTCACAGTAACAATACAATTCATCAGGTGATCAAAAAGAACAGGCTGAAGTTGAAAGCTTATAAATGCCTATCCTACGAACAACAAAAGCAAAAGTCCTCAATTAAGTGGTTTAAAAAAATGGAAGGAATTGCAATAAACAATCTAAACAATTAATTACATTTTATTTAGATGTTCAATACTTTTTTCGCAAATAATATGTTAGAAACCTTGATCTTCCTGTAGTTACAAATCAAGGTTAAGTATAGCCTAGACAATATTGATGGGGGTTCGAGGCAAAACACACATAGTCACTAAGGGTGACTGCAGGGCTTTTGCTGTCCAAACACCACCTAGGCTATGGAACACCCCAACATATCGGTGATCAAAAAAGCCAATTCTGTGCAGACATCTATCTTTTCAAGAAAGCCTTCCCCTAAATCACCTCATTTTGCCATAACTAACTGTTTGTGTGCATGCTTGTATGTGTCTCTTTTGAATGTGTGCACATGTCTCTATTGAAATTTATTATGGACGATACACACTTCTTTTAGACTCCTCTTAGACTGCTCACTGTTTATCACTTGGTAACTTGTGTTAACAATGTTTATTCCCATATCCATATGCTTTAAAATTATGATCTATTTTATTTTAGATATTTTAACAAAAATAAAGTTATTAGTATAATTATTTTCTTGTTATTGTGAATTATTTTGTGTTTTACTGCTTATATTATTGAATGAAAGTAAACTGATGTAATTCAGATGTGAGTCTCTCAGTGAGATCATATGGGCCTATAGCAGAGGAGTCTCTCAGTGAGATCATATGGGCCTATAGCAGAGGAGTCCCTCAGTGAGATCATATGGGCCTATAGCAGAGGAGTCCCTCAGTGAGATCATATGGGCCTATAGCAGAGGAGTCTCTCAGTCAGATCATATGGGCCTATAGCAGAGGAGTCTCTCAGTGAGATCATATGGGCCTATAGCAGAGGAGTCTCTCAGTCAGATCATATGGGCCTATAGCAGAGGAGTCTCTCAGTGAGATCATATGGGCCTATAGCAGAGGAGTCTCTCAGTGAGATCATATGGGCCTATAGCAGAGGAGTCTCTCAGTGAGATCATATGGGCCTATAGCAGAGGAGTCTCTCAGTGAGATCATTATGGGCCTGGCAGAGGAAATACCACATAATGAACCTCAACACCACCTCACCTAGCCTGACCCTGGTTGTGTCCCTAATGGAAATCAGACAGGTGCAAATCACATTGTTTTGGGATGTTTTGTATAAGGATTCCTGCAGTATAAACACAGCTGCAGGAGTCAAGACAAATAGCAGCCTCAAGTCTGTCTTCAAGACCACATTTCTATGGTCTCTATTAGGATTCAAGTTGTTCTGCTCTCAGCCTTGACTCGGTCTCAACCTGATCTTGAATGCAGTGCCAGTGAGAAGACACCTTTAGAATGAAGGGTTGTGGGATCTGAAGGATTATTTCAATGATGAAGGGGGTGTTTTACACACAGCTGTGCGTTTGTGAACATACAAAGTACACATACAATAAATAGACGAGTCCCTAAACACAGACAACAATACATAGATACCAAATTCCAAGTACAAAGCAGAAAGTGTTACTGCCATGTCCCCATCAATGTGCATTCAGCGTCAGTTACAAAATATAGCTAATCAAATTCAAACTAAATATGATTTTCAAATTCTTATTATATAGTATAGTTATGTTTCGTACCAAATGTTATTAATTGTGATAAATGTATTTTTAATGCTTAATAGTTTCATGACCGATTGTTGAAAGCCATTCTTTAAGTTTAACTGTGGAATAGTTTAAATCAGTAAGAGTTTAATGACAAAGTGAAAAATGGAGAGTGGCCTGTTGGTGACTCACTCCAGGGGAGTGAGCTTCAAACAAAGTGAGAACAATAGCTTCGGATTCAGGTGTGAAGTGTAAAAACATTCCTGGCCTGAGTTCTATACGAAGAGTAAAAACATTTTACTTACTTAGTGACAATAGTATTGGTTCATTTTATAAGGAATTATACGACATAATCACAACAGAGGAGTACAGTTGTAAATCAGTGGGTTAGAATCACACACACACGCCTGGCTATAGGCCTATACCGTCCTTTGTAAATAGTACAGTCGTTTAATATATGGGACATATAGTCTATGGTCTGATGCTGAGGGTCATGAATATTGGGATACCAGATGGATAGATTCAGTTTGGTTGGCAGCACTTGTGTGTTGTGTGTAGGCGTGCACACACACACACACACACACTGACTGCATGTGCGGGATAGTAGCTCAAAGCTGTATATGCAAATGAGTAAATGTACTAGTACTTAATGGGTACTTTTCCACCACTGAATATGATCACAAAAAGCACTAGTTTCCCCTTTTCAGATTCCTCTCCCTTCGTCATCCCCTCCACTCCCCTTCTCTCCTCTCCTCTCCAGCACCTCTAGCTTTTTGGTTACAGGCTACATTACCTCTTGATTCATGTATCTTAAAAGACAGCAGATAACATTAATTCAAACTGAGTGATGTCGTCTGGTATTCCTGCAACTAATTTACTGCTACTGTAGATCGTACGGCAAACAAGGTTTATTCAATGTGCAGCACGCTTCTCTTAGATCAAAGTTCACACACCCACTCTCAAAGCAGTGAGCCAGGTCCTATGCATTGTATTTACACTCTCAAAGCAGTCAGCCAGGTCCTAAGCATTGTATTTACACTCTCAAAGCAGTGAGCCAGGTCCTATGCATTGTATTTACACTATCAAAGCAGTCAGCCAGGTCCTAAGCATTGTATTTACACTCTCAAAGCAGTCAGCCAGGTCCTAAGCATTGTATTTACACTCTCAAAGCAGTCAGCCAGGCCCTATGCATTGTATTTACACTCTCAAAGCAGTCAGCCAGGCCCTATGCATTGTATTTACACTCTCAAAGCAGTCAGCCAGGTCCTAAGCATTGTATTTACACTCTCAAAGCAGTCAGCCAGGTCCTATGCATTGTATTTACACTCTCAAAGCAGTCAGCCAGGTCCTAAGCATTGTATTTACACTCTCAAAGCAGTCAGCCAGGTCCTAAGCATTGTATTTACACTCTCAAAGCAGTCAGCCAGGTCCTAAGCATTGTATTTACAAAAGTTTTTTTTTTTTTAAATAAAAAAATAAACATCCCATGAACATGTTATACTATATCTTCACCCTTTAACCAAAAATAACTCTGTTTCTTTCTAGATATTTATTTTGTCTTCAAATGGAGGCAATATTAACTATCATAATAGTGTACAGTCCCCCAAAACGTGACATTAAGTTTTAACAACATCCGAGCCAAATCACATAATACAGAACACAGTCTAATGATAGCATTATTAAACCCACACACCTATACCGAAGGGAGAAGCCAGCCAGCCAACTGAACACACCAACATATCTGGATGTTTCCATAGTTAAAGGGCCACTTGTCTTCACCCCTTTGGCAACCATATCTTATTTCAATTATGTTTGGGAGACAACAAAGACTTTCCTGGGGCTTTTATGTGGGTAATTTGTGTTTTTACTATAGATATTTTTGCGAACGCAGTGATTGCGAATGCAGTGAGCACTAACTATGAGACCCTGCTGATCATGTCTGCGTGTGTGTGTGTCTGTCCCGCTGTTACACCACCCGCCCGCCACCAGAGGGCGCAGCTGTATCACACAGCACGCACGCACGCACTCACACACACACACACACACCTTAACTTAAAAAAAACTTAACTTAAAATGAAAAAGAAAAAACTTAACTTCAAAAAAAAACTTTAAAAACACTTAACTTAAAAAAACTTAACTTAAAAATAAAATCTTAAAAAAACACAAAAAAGAGAACTTTAAAAAGAAAACCTTAAAAAAGTACGTAATTTATTCTAATTGTTGTTATTGCCATTTACGAGCTGCGTTCACTTCCCGCGTTTGCGCGTCTTACTTGTAGTATTTCAAAGTGTCTGTGATGTCATGGACACTGGTCTCTCTGCTGGATTGCTACAATGACCATAATGCTTTGCTGCACTCACCCCACATTGTCATTGGATGTCATTGGACATGTAGTCCAGAAAGGCGGCCAAACGGTTAAAATAAGATCTGTTTGCAAAAGGGGTGAAGTGGCACATTTCCTGATGGATTGAGTCGTGCTGATCTATAGCTTGATTATCCATCTCCTGTCATTAGCGTTGAGATCAGGCAATCTTTCTTGTGGCTGACAGCTTCCCTGTTGGCTGCATATACATAACCTATTCAAACCGGTATGGCAAGCAATTGCTTTTGATTCTCGCGATGAATTTTCCCCCCGGCGGTGCGTGCAGCAAACATGACAATGATACATTACTACGCTATTAGGTTGAAAATAGCTTCTTGCTATTTTTATATTGAGATTTCCGTCCGTGTGTGTGTGTGTGTGTGTGTGTGTGTACAAGTATAGGCTACTTGTGAGGGGACCAAATGTCCCCAAAAGTACAGTGTATGTGCATGCTTAAGGGGGTGACAAATCGAGTGGCAAAGTGAGTTTAACGACGTTTAACGTCATTTAAAGATAGGACTTTTCTGTTTGGATGTACGGGCTGTCCCCAGAAAGGACTTTTCTGTTTGGATGTATGGGCTGTCAAGGCCAGAAAGGACTTTTCTGTTTGGATGTATGGGCTGTCAAGGCCAGAAAGGACTTTTCTGTTTGGATGTATGGGCTGTCCCCAGAAAGGACTGTTCTGTTTGGATGTATGGGCTGTCAAGGCCAGAAAGGACTTTTCTGTTTGGATGTATGGGCTGTCAAGGCCAGAAAGGACTTTTCTGTTTGGATGTATGGGCTGTCCCCAGAAAGGACTTTTCTGTTTGGATGTATGGGCTGTCCCCAGAAAGGACTTTTCTGTTTGGATGTATGGGCTGTCAAGGCCAGAAAGGACTTTTCTGTTTGGATGTATGGGCTGTCAAGGCCAGAAAGGACTTTTCTGTTTGGATGTATGGGCTGTCCCCAGAAAGGACTTTTCTGTTTGGATGTATGGGCTGTCAAGGCCAGAAAGGACTTTTCTGTTTGGATGTATGGGCTGTCAAGGCCAGAAAGGACTTTTCTGTTTGGATGTATGGGCTGTCAAGGCCAGAAAGGACTTTTCTGTTTGGATGTATGGGCTGTCAAGGCCAGAAAGGACTTTTCTGTTTGGATGTATGGGCTGTCAAGGCCAGAAAGTTGTATTTTTGCCACTCAGTATGCATTCCCGCATAACTTCCGGGTATGATGTTGATGTCACAGACACGCGCATACCCTCTATTGTAGATTTTGAGGAATAGGACCATTTTCCTGCTCCGTAGTTACCGTGCAGGGAAATGTTTTATGGTCAAAAAGGTTACAATTACAAATATATTCAGGTTTTCTGTGTTTTGTGTGTGCACGTGTGTGTGTGTGTGTGTGTGTGTGTGTGTGTGTGTGTGTGTGCGTGCGTGTGCGCGTGCGTGTGCGCGTGCGTGTGCGCGTGCGTGTGCGCGTGTGTGTGCACGTGTGTGTGTGCACGTGTGTGTGTGCGCACGCACACATGTGTGTGTGTGCAACTGAGCGTGTTTGAGTATGTGGCTGTGCGTGTGTTTACAACAAAACCTAAGCGAGGAGAGGCGGGGCATCCACTGGACTCCTGTGTAATTTCCAGGACTTCCGTTTAGGCAGAAATATTTGCAAATAAGTCTGAGCCGACATCCTGGCTCGAGAGAGAGAGAGAGACTAGGAGTCCCACGCCTTGAATGGAATATATCCCGGGTTCGATTCCTACAACCGACAACGTGTCCTCGAACAAAAAAACAGTGAATCTCTATTATCTCTTCCTCTGGCTTGCTCACATGGCTTGAATGACCTCTCATGTCCTCTATCGTCTTCTGTTGCACCATGAAGGCTGCACACCGTCTAAAACATGCTGTTCTCAGCCTGAGGCCTGAGGGACATGCACACATACATGCACACATGCATGCACACATGCGTACACACACACACACCTTACAGTATCTTCCCTCTGAGCAGAGTTGGTTATGCAACGTCCCTCATCACGGCAGATGGAAGCCACCGACAGTGGTGTGTTGTGGGAAGTGAGGAGAGCGAGAGAGAGAGAGAGGGGGGGGGGAAGCGTGGGCTATTATTATAAAGCCACTGCACTGTGGTAGGCCTGGCTGCAGCATCACACCTCTGCCTGCCAGTGTTGCCTGATTTTGAGAGAACTAAGCAACCAGGTCTAAGAAAACGACACCAAAAGAAGCAGAGCTTGTAGATGTGCTTTTTTCAATAAGAATCTTGGATAAAATGTGAATAATTTCAACACCACAAATCTGGTACACAGGTAACATGGCACAAAATATTTTCTGTCTGCACAGACAAATACATACAATTTGAGTGTCCTTGACGTGAAAATATCTGAGAAACACTGGTTTAAACATAAAAACAAGAAACAAGCCCAAAATATAATATATATAACATTTACAAGCAACTCTAACGAAAAAAGAAACAAGCCCACAGCTGCTTATAATAAGCAGACATGGTAAAACTACTGCCTGCCCACTGACTGTTGCGCTGTTCCTACCCCCAGCTTTGTACCACCATCCATGAAAGTACTTTGTTTTTATTGTTTTCTTTTTTCTTCCATTTTTGTATCATGTGGAGATGAATATTTTAGCGGTCCTCTGGTTGGTGGCATGCAGAGCTTCCTGAAACATTAGGGTACACGGCTGTGGCTAAAAGTTATTCAGCTCAGCTGGAAGTGCATCCACCAAATCTCTTTGAAAGTGTTGGAAAGTAACTAGGTATGTGTACTCAAGTACTGTACTTAAGTACAATGTTAAGGCATTTTTACTTAATTGCTTGCTTGACTATTTCCGATTACCTGTAGACTACATCTCAGAAGCAAATATTGTACTTTTTACTCCAGTACAATTATTAGAAAACCTCAGTTTACTGGTTATTCATACAGATTGAAATTACCATTATTACAAAATATACGTTAACCACGGAAGCATTATTTTACACTTTTGTACTAATTCCGACAAAGTATGACAAATTTAAAATAAATAAATCAAATAAGTTAGTAGGCCTACTTTTACTTTACGTTTTGTACGTTTTGTACTTTTAAGTAAACATTTTTACTTGTAAGAAGTGTTTTTATATTGTGGTATTATTGTGGTAAAAAGTATATTTCCACTACTGAAGCTTTGAAAGAAAGGAGCACATCGAGTATGCATGCAATAGCCTCTAACTCTATTGCGATTAATTAAAGCACATTAAAAAAAGCTTGTAGATCCGCTATTTTGAATAGTTTTGGTAAGGCACGGCCAAGTATAATACAGGTTTATGTTATTATTCAGAATATCTTCTTTGTGTGTCAATTCGTTGATATAGGAAAAGCTTAGAAGAGCAAGATTAAGTCCATTACTGGTTCTAAACACGTTTCAATAGATTTCAGGTAAATTGCACATCTCCAGCCCTGGCAGTGTCCTCCAAAGAATGGGGTCGCCAGACATGGCCAAAGCATTTCCGATGAGCCATTTGTATTGAGAACAACTCTTTTGTACGTCTGAAATTGTTATGCTTGAAGTACAAGTAAAAGCATTTATCGATTTTACAGTGAGGTTTCCTGTCAATTGTATGTGTTAAGTAGGTGGTGTAGATTGGTCTTCGGCAGGTGGTGGAGGAGGATAAAAGGCCACCTCTGTTCAGTGCCAGGCGTCCTCTCTTCACTCCCATGTGGACTGCCAGCAAACCCACTGCTCATTCTGTGCTCACTGTTTGTCACCTTATCATGAGCTAACCATCCCCTTGCAATGATCTAAGCAGTCGGGTTTGGTAAGGGTGGGGGGGGTTATTTACTTTGGGACAGATCCGGCGTCTTGATCACATCATGAGATAATTTGCGTGATGTTTGGTACAAAATCTGTACGAGTAGTATAAAAGTGTGTATTGCAAAACTTACATGAAGATAAGGTTGAAAAAGTGTTCCATTAAGGCCAGTAGCATCTGTATAGCCACTGCATTTGTCAAACCTCTCCCTTTCTCGAATATCCAAAAAGGCAGGCCACAGTAATACAAGAGTTTATGAACTCTAAAAGCGTACCCTTAAACACATTTGGACAGGACGTTCTCGAAGGAAGTAACCACAGATATCAGGTGGCCTGCTGCTTATCAAATCCACTGTGCCGCCCGCGCTGCCAAAGTGCCTTTTAGGACGGCACTGAACCCCAGATAGGAACTTACTAAAGTATAAGCATCTCAGAGCTGTGCGTATAGTGAATCGACACATTTCAAATGCCCTCGTCGTAATCGGGATCAGATTGTAATTCCGACATGCGGGAACAACGGTCGAACTAGCGCTCGAACATGAGCTGCTCCCATGCTTGCGGTTATGGTTTGAGGTACTGTATTTTGTCGGTCTATATATATATCTAGAGCTGACAATGAGGTTATATCTTCCCTTCTTCTGTGGAGTCCTGCCTCAATGCAGACCAGAGGTAGAAAACTGTCGTTCCCTGATGTCATCGCTAGGGACACATGCATCAGTAAGCAGGAACTGGGGGTGGCAATGAAGGACCGGGAAGTCTTGCGTGGCATTGTGAAATCCATGATCTCGACCGCGGTCGAAAAAATGATGATGATGATTGTCGGTCTAATGACTGTCAGACCAATAATAATAGTGTCGGAACTAAAGCCTGTAACCGTCGTAATCTACAATGTACAAAGTCTGTAAATTCCTTCGAGAAACACTTTTCAATAGTGGCTCTGAAGCAAAAAAGAGCTGCAAATTTGATATAAATATTACAGTTCTGGGATTGTTGCCTAAACCTGGATAAATTGGACAGTGCAAACAACACTCTATCTAAACAACCATTAGCTACCCTGAACATCCAGCCTCTAATATAACTTAGTGGGTGTGTGTGCATCACGGACCATTGGCCTCTCTCTCTCTAAAACCTGGCTCCATGCAGATAAACTGTCTAGGCTTGCGCCTCATACGCGCCGCGGGCAGGCAACTGTGGCTAAGGACCCACTACTTTACACCAGACGCCAGATTCAATTAACTCCCCGGCCGGAAAATGATCGTTCTGGGAAATAAAGCATAGATGGAGAACGAGCAAAAGGGGAAGAGGCGTCGCTGTTTGTAGACGTACATTAGTTATGATTTGCCGAAGTGAATCGATGTGCAGGGTAAATGTTTTGCAGACCCACGTTTGCATGCAATGTGTTCATGCTGGGATGTGATAAAAGCCCTGAGCCACTGCAGTGCAGAGGGAGTGGATCAATATGAGATTAAATTAAACAAACAAAAATGGATACAATTATTCTATTTTGTTGCAGGAATACTAACTTACAAGCCACCACCTTTGCTTTGAAAGTGAAGGAGTGAAGGGGGTATAAGCAAATAATTCCACAGAGTTAGAATACATTAGGCTAGATTCATTTTCTAGATGGTGCATTAGGTAAACAAGAAGTGGTTAGATGGTGTGACATACAGTATAGGTTAGAGGATTGCACTTGGAAACTATTTTTGTCCCTTATGCCTAAACTTCTTTTGCCTTTACCATTTTGAAAAACATATTAAAATTGTTCAACTATAGCTGATGTACATCGACACATTGAGAGCTTGTAGATAGGCACTGGCGAAAATAAGGCCCTAAAATGCACTAGACAAGTTGAAAAACACTCTGTAGTGTGGAAGTTTTAGTATGAGTTTAAACTGTTTCCGTTGGCAGAGAATACTTTTCTCATCGCTGTCTCTCCATTTTTTTGTACTACAACGTCACATAAAAGTATAATGACAGTTACCGTGTGGGGGTCCCAGTGGGGGTCCCCGGAACATGCAGACCCCCAGGAACCAGCCCTGTGCCAGCAAGCTTAGAGTTACCGTGTTGCGGCTTTCCATGCTCGGACATACACGTAGCTGTGTAATGGCATGGAAGCACCGCTCCAAAAAATCCAATTAGAATCCAACCGGCAACTGCTCCTCATGGCGGAACGTTCCGTCATATGAAGCTTTATTATTGATATCAAACGGGATCACCGATTCCTTTTATTTGTTTTATTTGCTTGGCCTTTCTTCTTCAGAAATCCTAGACTGGTTTCGCACATGCAGTGCCGATCTACGGAGCTCTCAGTGTTTGTTTTTTTCTGAGGTCTTTTCTGATTATCTGGTGATCCCGATTGGAACATTGGCGTTTTCTAGAGCAAGGATGGCCTCATTTTAGCTCGCTAGAATTGACACAAATATTTTAGCATCTAAAATGGCCAAACCGGACGTCACACTAAAACCAAGTAGATCCGGGTCGGCAGTCAAGTGTTGGCACTTGCGTTGACCAGGTGGCAGTGGAATGGTTAAATCCTGAAAAGTAACACTTTCAAAATCAAGCTTCCTATTTCCTTTCTTCCTCACGTACACTGAGCAAGCTTTTCCCTCTTAGCTTAGACCAAGCGTGCACTTTCTTATTGTAAGCCCCTCGAGAGGATAATGCCTCCATCTGCACCAATCACTTCAGGAAATCTCTCCTACTTCCCCCCCGTTCCCCCTTGGCTCTCCTTTCTATTTCTTTCTCTCTTCCACACCTCTCTCTCACCCCCTTTGTACTGAAGTTCAGTGGTTCTATAACCACCTTTTCAGAATCAGGCTCACATGAAAACCTGGCGTTTGCAGCCCACGTATACCATCTGTGTTCGCTAAGGTGCTGCTACACAGAAGAGGTTAAATGGGTGGGCCGTGTTTATTTACAAAGTATGTTGTGGTCAATCAATAAATTGCGTCCCGGCTTGGATTAACACAAGCGGTGCCAATGTCGAGAATCTCATCATCCATTGATTTGTATTAATCCAGAATTAATACTCTTATATCTACCGAGTATTGGCTTCCCCGTCGCTATAGGCAACGCTTGTGTGACGTCATTGAAATGTATCCGCTCCGTCCACATACATTATAAGCGCGATCTTTAGTGGCGTTTTTCTTGGAATTGAGGCGGTCAGACGATTGAGGTGATATGAGGTGAGGGACAATGTTAGGGGCTCAATAAAAGATCCCCGTGACCTCACGGAACTATTAGCGCTTCCGACAAAAGAGAAATATCTAGCGTCCGCCCCGGACAGATTATTACTTCTGGATCACCGGGGCAAATCACGGGGCCTTCAAAATAAGATTGCCCCATGCATTCTGTTGGCCAGGGGAACCACAGCGCTGGAGTTGGAACGAACAGGCCGACTTTAACTTCCTATCTAGCAGTACAACAATGAAAACTCTAATTTCAAAGTTTTAAATAAATCATACTATGAATTTATTTATCAGAACAAAATCATAATATATTATCATTTGAACTTGTGGATCTGCTACTTTTGGTAGGGTGTATTCAGATGTCTGCCCGACAACAACGATATCCTCATGCCTCAAGGTTGAGAACTACTGTTTTTCTTTGTTTTCTCTCTTTTTCTTTTCTCTCTCTCCCCCTCTCTCTCCCTATCCCTCTCTGTCTCTCTCTCATTACGTGTCCTTTGTGAACCTCAGGGTTTTTGACCAAAGCAAAGTGTTGGGTTGCCAGAGGACCCGATGCAATGCCTGGCTCGTCCCAAAGCAATTACAAGCCGAGGTATTTCATTGTCAGCCTGTGCTACACATATCTCTCCCTCCACTGACAATACCCCATGCAGTCCCTTACAAAACAACCTTCCGTCCAACTCATGGCTTCCTCTCTCACTTATGTCTCATACAGTATATCGTCCATATTGGAAACCTTGTATCTCCATGCTGAAATCCTTTGATCCTTAAATTAATGTCCTACTTCGTCATACGACAGTCATAAAAGAGTAGCAAAAGAATATATGAAAAGTATGAACGAGTCATTTTTTGAGGACTTTACGCCCACGCACGGGCGGACGCACGCACGGAAGATACTGTATGTAGTCATACTGTCCGTGAGTCATAACGGATACAGAAATAGGTAAAGCTACAGAAACATGATGTTCCAGCAAGCAGATGACAGTGTTACTTTAACAGCATGGGTGACATCAGGTATACTTGGGTCTGCAGTATTTTGGTTAAGGAAAGCACATGGTGTGACATATACTGTACACACTGCTTAGACAGCTTAACAGTGGGCAAGTATTATTATTAGGATTTTATATATAGATCCTGGGCTGAGGGTCAAGCCTCATTACAACGCACACACACACACACACACACACACACACACACACACACACACACACACACACACACACACACACACACACACACACACACACACACACACACACACACACACACACACACACACACACACACACACACACACACACACACACACACACACACACACGTCTCATGCACGCACGTACACACATTGAGTCCTTGTACCTGGCATAACTCGGACAGCGTCCGACCGTTCAGTCTCAAACTAGCTGTGTTTTCCATACGAGTCCCAGATGGGGTCCTACTAATTGCCCCAAAGTACCCACAATACCCCTTAAAATACGCCAAGTACTATTGGGTATGCTTTTGGGTACTTTGGGGTATGCCTTTGTGTACTTTAGGTACTTTGAGGTATGCTTTTGGGTACTTTGGGGATGCTTTTGGGTACTTTGGGGCAATTAGTAGGACGGTCCAGAGCCAAATGGGAATTGGGACATAGACCAACAGTCTCAGCGAACTGATGAATATCGGTTGGTCTGCCGGGTCTGAGAAAGAGGCAGAAATTCTCGGTGTGTTCGGCAGACGTTATGCATCGGCTTCCCCACATGATTGGCCGACACAAATCGTTGGTTTCAGGGATTGGCCGAGCGTCACGTCAAGCTTCTGATGCACCACCATTGGCCAGTATAAATAAATCAACCTGCATCGTTCTCGACATGCATGGCTACCTACAATGTTATTCAAAACAATGAACATAACTGATTATATATTTTTATTGGTATGACCATGACGGGCCCCAGAGCCGCGGGTTGAGTAGCACTGTACTACAGTATCACACAAAAGTATCGAAAGCAGCAGATCTGCAGCTCGATAGGCAGCTCGAAACGCAGTGTTTTGAGCTTGTATATATATATATACTGTAGATCTGCTACTTTTGCCTATTTTTTTAATCCTGAAAAGTAACTATCTGTCCTATCTGGACATTAGATTTTGTATTCTCACATACAGGAGCACCTCCAGGTAATGCCAAGATCATTATACGGTTAGCTTTGCATCTTTGGAAGCCTCTTATTTGTCACGTCAAAACAAAAGCGCTCCACGAGCCAGTGGTCGCATTTCAAAGCAGTAATTTGTGTCATGAAAGAAGAGGATCCAAGGCACTCTGTTCCAGTGAGGTGAAAAAAAAGCCTTTTTTTATTTAAGAGTTAATAAGGCATGGCAAAGAGCATTACAAAAAGAAGGACCAACGCGTTTCGGCACTCAGCCTTCGTCAGGGTCCCATGAGCAATTTTTGTCACCTGGATAAGATCACATTGCAGTTTGACAGTGATATCCCCCCCCCCCCCCCCATCATCTGTGTTCCAACTGCTCTGCAATAAAGCAGAGCAGAGATCCTCCTCCATCCTGACGGATGGGCTGCAATAAATGGCCTCATTGGAAATAATGACCGTTCTCCATCCTTGTCGACACCTCATTTGACAGATGAATAATTGTTTGTTTGTCCATGCCGTTTGTAATAATAAAACCTTGTTTTCTGCCCTGTAATGAGCACTCAGTGGTCTCATTAACTTTGTATTTATCTAAGGCAAAACACGACCACACCATCAGGGTGTTTAAAGGTTTGTTTACTGAGGCACACATATCAAACGAACATTCTTGTTCTGTCTGTTTCATGGCCGCCTCAATGCTTTTCCAATGGAAGTCACATGGTTTGACCAACCACTTGTTTGATGGGGGGAGGGGGGCAATCAAACGGCCAGACGACTGAGACGAGTGTAGGCTAATAGCGATAACGGCAGCATGTCGAACAAACAATGAAAGCCCTCAAAATGTACGCGACATTGAGGGCTTTCATTAACCAGCAGCTTTTACAAGCAGCTGGTAAAAATGTCAAAACGTACTAAAACTAAACTATGAGTATTTCTTCCACCACTGGGAGAAATGGATGTTGTTAGTTGCGTTATTCAAAATCGCAATAGGGTTGCGTAAAAACCGTGCGTAAAAACCGTGGTTACCAGACTTTCCCCCGAGGTGGATAGTCTATACTCTGGTGACACTGTCGCGAGGTTACTCCATGGTGGGAAATAAATATTACTCTGTGTTGGCATTGCCTTGGGAGGGTAATAATTTACTATTCTGTCCATATCGGCTTGCAACTCTAAGTTGCAACCCAGGCTAAGTCGGCTCTAGCGAACTTCGCAATGCTCGACACGGCAACTTGTGTGCTTTAGCGTGCTCGGTGGTGTCTCTTAAGTTCGAGTTAGAGACGGCACCCCTCCATCGTGTTCTAAAACAATACTTTATCGGGCAAAAAAACCCCAGTCTGCAGTTGTTGTTGAAAAATAGTGGTGGTAGCAGGATTCAAACCCAGGCCGTGCAGATTCCTAGTCTAGTGACTAGACCACTATAGGCTACTAGCGAGTTGGCTGGCAGAAGTGGTTTCCTAGCAGTAGATTAGAAGGTGAGAATGCACCGCCCCGCAGGCCCCCTACTATTATATTTCTTTAGTAGTAGGGGGGGGCAATCAGAGGCAGGCAGGGGCGGATCTTTATGAAACCCTTTCGGTGCTGCGAATGACGCTTGTTAGACGACAGTCTATGTTCCCTCTGCTGTGTTCTGTTTATTTGCACAGTGAAGGTTGTTAACAGAACTCATGTTTGATGTGACTCGATCCCATTCTGTGTAAACAACAAGTCCGACGACAACAGAGAGGGGAGGAAATTGGCTGCATTGCATCACCTTGCACTAAATTGTTTTTCTGTCAATGTCTAGACTGAGTCATGTGCCTAAATAAACAGAACAAATGAAAAATGTGGAACAAACCTGACTTATAGGAAATCTTTTACTGGTTTGACTATAGTAAATCTGAGACGGCTATCAGTGGTGGAAAAAGTACTCATGTTTTACTTAAGTAAAAAGTATAAATACTGCAATGTAGATACTCCATTACAAGTAAAAGTCCAGTATACAAATTTTACTCAAGTAAAAGTACAAAAGTATCAAAATGTACTTAAAATACTAAAAGTAAAAGTACTCAGAGTGCAGAATGTCCCATTTCACATGTTCAAAATGAGTACAAAATCTTTTGAAAATAGCCAATCTACAAGCTCACAATGCATGCACGTCCATCGTGACGTATTGTGAGCTTATAAATCTGCTATTTTCAAATGGCCGAAATGTATAGCGTTGAAGTGCATGTTTTCTAATAAAACTTGACACACACGTTCCACACTATACCACACGGAGTGCAGTGCCGGGAGTAGAGTCAGTCGGATCGCCAGAACCAGCACAAAAGCCTCTCTGCCCTGCAGGCTCCGGGACAGGACCCAAATCTAGATCTCCATTATATGGAGCTGGCCTGTTCTGACATCACAATGATGCACGACCTCACCCTTTATTAGCGTATTAGCCAATTGATCACACCTGATGACCCCCCAATGGGAACTGTTCTAGTATAGTTAAAATGTGGGACATACTAAGCCTTTATGCCGTTGCTGTTGGGCAGACACCTGGTATCTCCATATTACTCTTCTTGTCTCGTCTGTCTCATGAACAGTATAGTACTGTATGTGTGCAAAAGTACACCAACGCCTTCATTTTCTATGTAGGCTCAGACTTTTTGGTGTAAGTAGAAACATAATGCTGATCTTCTATAGAGATAGCATAGAGTCAATTCTAAGGTATGGTATCACCAGTTGGTTTGGAAACCTAACTGTAAAATGCAAA
This sequence comes from Protomyctophum parallelum, assembly GCF_964188405.1. Lineage (NCBI taxonomy): Eukaryota > Metazoa > Chordata > Actinopteri > Myctophiformes > Myctophidae > Protomyctophum > Protomyctophum parallelum. Next base: position 10,154,520 of record NC_139702.1, read on the forward strand.
TCTGAGATCCTTAGATTAGCCAAAATGGCAGGGAAGGTCATGGGTATGTCTACACCTCCGATCACCCCCCGGGTCATCTTTGAGCAGGCCACCAATGGACAGGTTAAGAAAATTGTGTCTGACCCCTCCCATGTACTATACCCTGAGTATCGGCTAATGCCATCATGTAGGAGATACGAGGTCCATGCGTGCAAATACAGGTACAAGCATTCCTTTGTCCCTCTGTCAATCACACTCCTAAACAGTGTCCTTGCAGAGGGTAGGGGTCGAAGGTGATGTTCTTCTTTGGGTTTTTTTGCACTAGGTATGTTGGTGTGTGGTTTTTTAATGTTGTATGGGTCACTATGTGCCTTTGTTGTCTTGTATTGTTTTGTATTGTATTATATTGTATCTGTATGCTGCAGAGCGGGTCCTTGGGGTCCAAGACAAATTTCTTCCTTGGTAGACAAAATAAAGAAACCTTGATACAACCAGCTGCTATGCTCACACACCTTGAGCCCTTTTTTTCGCCAGTGCCTTATCCCTTAACTTATTTGCCTATTTACTTGTTTTTACTTTAAAAAAAAGTTCAACTAGCCAATCTACATTGACACGTGAGCTTGTAGGTTGGCTATTTAAACTATTAAAAAATAGGCCCCCTTATTTCTAACCCTCATGCACATAATGTTATGGATGGATTATGATGTATATTCCTCGCCGTCTCATTTTTGATTCCTTCCTTCTTTTTCTTACTGGAATCAAAACAATGGTGCTCGCGCAAAAAAGCCCTGCTGTTTATACCTGTAAAACTTTACCTTTTTTCATAAATTAATGTACTATTTTATCATACAAGTTTCACACAAAAGTATTGAAAATAGCAGATCTACACTGTTAATGTTTGAGTGGTGCAACCACTCCAAGGAACAGCAATGTCCCTATGTCCACGTACCTGTCCCTATATGTTTAGAGTACCAGTAGGGGCAAAAGTGGCGCTGTTGTGCTAGAAACAGAGAGAGAGAGAGATAGTGTTCCACTGTTGCCTGTTAATAGGGACTTTAAGCAACGACTGTTTTCAGGACGGCTCGTTAAGCAAACAGCCGTCGGCGACAGCGACATTGTTTCCCATGGTGACATGTCTATGCAGCATGTGTCAAACATAAACACTTTTTGAGAGGTGCAACCACTCCTATAGCCAGCAATGTCCGTGTACCTGTGTACCTGTATGTATGTATGTATAAGTGAGCACGAGTATGTTACTTATTTATACCAGTAGAGGGCACCAGAGTGGTGCAACCACTCCTACAACCAGCAATGATCCTGTTGTCATGAGCAGGTGTGCGCATGCGTGAAATTGGAATGATACAGAGAAGAAATTGGAACGATACAGAGAAGAAATTGGACTATACAAATTGGAACGATACAGAGAACCAATAGACGGGAGTTGCACCACTCGGTTCACACTGGTGTGATTTTTTTTCTGTTGAACTAAACGGAAGTTTTAGACAAGTCTTTAACAATTTTCACTGATATGTCCCGAAAATAGGTGGAAAGTGGTTAAAAGGCAAAGATAAATATAATTGGAGTGCAAATTATAGTACGTATGTATAGTACGGATATCTCGACCTGCTTTATATGTAAAGTGTCTCGAGATAACTTCCATATATCGTATGTGATCAGCGTATTCTGAATGAGTGACCTAGTGGGGCGGAATATGGCATTCTGGATCAATCTGAGCAATTTTCCTCATCTGTGCCGATAGGCCATCAGCAGTGGAAGAAGTACTCAGATGTTTTACTTCAAATATACGTGAGAGTAGGCTATACTCATTAGTAATTATACAGTACATGCACACACAGACACACACAGAATGACTGGATGCATTATCAAACAGGGGTCCTTGAAATGAAAAAGGTTGAGAATCACTGGAATATATTATCGGGGCTCATTCATTTCAGAAGATGAGTAAAGGAGTTGGATCTTCCTCAAGGCCGCACTGCTGTGGGAAGAGCATGAAACTAATGAAGCACGTCAGCGCACGTGCATGCATGTTGCACTCGCTCACACATGCTATTCTAGGGGAAACATTTTAAAATTCATACGCTGTACACACACTTTCATAACCCCCACCCCCCACACACACACACACACACACACACACACACACGATGAATAGATTATGCATATCAGACTTAACTGCAGGCATGTCAAACACATGCCTGCAGTTATGCACGTTCACAACCTCATAAATATTATTAATCACTTATTGCAAACACCAGAGTATTCACACGTCTGTTGTGTGGAAGTCCTAATTCAAAGTACACATAACAATAAAAAAAAAACGTAATTACTCAGCACTGCAACGAATGAATGATGAAGTGAAGGAAACCGGATGCAATCTGAAATCTAATGACAGCACAGTGATGAACAAAGCACAAATATCATGCTGGTCAGAATAAGTACGCCATTTCAAGACAAAGCAAGTGATTAATGATGTGCATGTGCCACTATTTGTGACATTTCGTGGACTGCATGGCTGAGAAAATAATCAGTGGGCCTTAAGGTAGGTCTGATCATGAGGGAGGGGCACGACAATGCAAGCCAAAAAAAAAGAAGAAGCTCAACACAATCCAGGTCTAGTCAGTCGTGGGGATGCCCACGTAAATACACTTGGGTTGTCGCACCTCGACTTCTCCGTGCGTATACAAAAAACCCTGCAGGTCTCATTGAAAATGAATTACTAGGCATGTTAATCGCTAGCCTGGCTAATAAGCCAGACTCAAATCATGTGTGGTATTTCCGCCGGCAGGCAATTCTTTTTTGCCAACGGTTGATTCGGTATGGCTTATTAGCCAGGCTAGTTAATTGCGGCCCATCTGAAAAGGGCTTTGAGCTTTATCGTATCCTATATCCTCATTTAAAATGTCCTTGGTTGACCGTGGGTGTCATGCAAAAGTGTAACATCTAGCTGGACTTGCATCACTGCATGATGCTCCGATCTGGCATGAGAATATTCACACCTAAAAAACTAAATTGGACACATACAGTATGGAGCACAAAAGAGCGTCGCAGTCCCGCCCACGTTCAGAATGACGAGGGCACCTTTAAGGACCTTTAAAGTCTCGGACAAAGCCAACTCGGCAGGTGACAACTCATGACAATAAACACATTTTGTTGGGCCGAACAAATAATTAGAAAGAAGAAAAACAAAAAAAAGTGTTGTACCCCGTCCTTTTTTTCGTTTTTGTATACTATAAAATAAAAGAAAGATATGTGAATATCTGCTGCCATTTTCGAGGACTCACTGTCAGGCATTAGAGCCCATTAGTAGTATACCATACGTACGTTAACCACTCGGCTATCGGGTCGCCCCAGAACATTTGAGATCTTTTAACTTTGTCCAAATTGACCCTTGTGGGTCTGCAGGGATGGTAGAGTGTTTAATGTACATGGAATTTGTAAACTCTTAACATGATTTTAAAGTGTAGATTAGGATCCCAGAGATACAAAAAAAAAATATGTTTTATCAAATGGGGAGTTTGTGGTCTAAATCTGACAAATCAAACTGGGGCTCCTTGAAATTCAAAAGTGTTGAGAATCACACTCTGTTCACAATAACGACAACCTTATCATACCGGCACCCACAGTTCCCCATCGGTGCCCACTGGCCTGCAGGGATAAGTGCCTTGCTCTTGGGCACCTTGAGGGCAAAAAGCCAGATGTTCCCAGCTGCTATAGGCTGGAAACCCCCTAGGCTGCAGCAAACACCCTCTAGGGCATCATTATGGATTTTCTTTTTGAGGGGCTATATACAGGTTTAATGTTAGTTTTTAGTTCAATGTTTGTTTTAAAAAGGCAAATTGACAATGAATGGAAAATTCACGCCATCTTATCCCTAACACAAACATTAGGCGCCATTAACAATAAAGATAATTTAATGTTTGTGTTGGCACGGTTTGTTTTACATCACCATTACATCACCTAATCAACATGAATTAGACATTAATATATTAGTGCCCCTCACTTCACACAGGTGTGATTTTTTAAATGTAAACACTCATTTTATTGGAACCGTAGATCACATACTATACTATGAAAACCTGCGAATCCTGTCGCTATGTCAGTCACGCCACCATATATGGCCGTCAGTCCATATTTGAAGATCACAACACTGACCTCAACAAATCTGGATAGCCATAAATGGAGAAGACGGATCATCACCAAGATCTGCATATATGGAGCCGGCCAGCAACATCAAACCCTTAGATCTCTATATATGGAGCTGACCTGTTCTGACATTCCATATGTTGATCCCTCCCCACCCGTCCTAGATGGGCTCGCCCCAAAGTTATTAGTGCAGCCACGCCCGGCAGCCGGTGAAATCTAGAGTTCTCAACAGGCCTGGAAAGACCACATGCCTGTACACTCAAGACACTGCCCCGCTGCCACCCTTAGATCTCCATATATGGAGTTGACCTGACACATTCCATACGTATGTTGATCTGACCTCATCAAACCCTGTACACTCAAGCAGTCTGCCGTCAACCAGGTGGATGCGTGCACGCGACCTCGCCCGGGGCCCTCGCCCTCAGGCCTTACTGGTAAGTGTGTGTGTATGTATATATATATGTATATGAGTGGCATTATGAATCACAGAAAGAGAGAACATTTAATGGAACGGATGCACATTACATGCAGGAGCAATGAATGATAATATTTATAAGCCCATTACGTCCCGTTGCCTATATACTTTTCAGCTGCAACATGTGCCAGTTATTTTTGCTTTGACTATCGGACTATCGGACCCAGAATGCGCTCACACACACACACACACACACACACACAAACACAACCGCCGAGTGCCACACGAGCCCAAGCCGCATTTACCATAATCTCGTCAATCTCCCTTGATGTATCATTAATTGACGTTGTCTAGTACTTAGTTAGCTTCCAGTAGATGTGCGTCACGGTCGGTAAGAAACCTTGCATCTCCAAACCTTTTTCATAGATGAACGGCATACTTCATGATACAATAGCATCACACAAAAGCAGCGAAAACAGCCGATCTACAACCTCACATTGCTCTCGTGACTCGAAGCTCGTAGTAGTTTTGAATATCTTTAAAATGATAATTGAAGGAGGAACGGTTTTGGACATACTAGGTTTTGGCGCGACGTGCAGCTTGGCGGCTCAATGGGACTTTTTGACAGCGGGGAGTCCGAACGGGGGGGATTTTGATGACCCGGGTGTCTGTCAGCTGTTTGCCGCAGTAATTGGGCACAACTGCCAATCACTGTCAAGTACGGTGAGAAGGAAGCGATGACACAGCTCCACGACACACACACACACAGGGATAGTATATCTGTATTATGAGGATATGGTTGAAATACTATTTTGAGTTATGGATTATTATGTATAATATAACCTATATAATTATAGATTATGTTGAGGGGTTTAGGGTTGGAGTTATGAGTGATTTATACTTTGTTGTGTGCCGCTGTCACACACAGACTAGCTGATCTGTAAGCTCACACAACATATTAACATCACAGTGTTAGTATTGGCTAGAGCTATAGGAAACCAAATAGAAAAGGGTAAAGTGGCATTGATAAAACTGAAATCCTAAAATGTGTGTGTGCAAGCGCATTGCTCGCATACGTGCGTGTATACGGCTGAATCACCGATATGTGTGCCTGTACTGTTCTTGCGCACACACACACACACACACACACACACACACACACACACACACACACACACACACACACACACACACACACACACACACACACACACACACACACACACACACACACACACACACACACACACACACACACACACACACACACACACACACACACACACACACACACACACACACACACACACACACACACACACACACACACGTGTCTGTGGAGTCTATAATAGAAATGTTGGAAAACCTTCCGAGCAGTCTGAATGAGTTAGAGTTCTGCTGATTTAGCAAGTGTTATGATGATGGTAACTAAATGGCTCTGTATTATTAAAGAGATCACTTTTTTTCCTATAAATGTGGTAGTCAGAAAAGTGTGCTTTAAGAAAGTACAGCCCAAGGCTATAGACTGCAGAGTCTGATAAGAAAAATGCACCTAGCGTAGGCTAAAATCACTTAGAAATGTACTGCACTGACTGAACTTCAAGTTCACACACTTTGCTTTATATCCTTAAAGACCCGGTTCACACTGGTCTTACAGTGAGAGAGTGTCTTGGAACAGAACGTCTTCTTGCGAGGGATGTTGTACAGCTGCATGTGCATCTCTCTAATGCCAGACGTGACCAGTAGTGACGGAAAAAGTACTTCATTTTTTTTTACTTAACCTTCAATACTTACTGTAGTTAACTTGAGCTTTGGCTCTGTACATCAAACGTCTTTGGCAAAAATAGACGATATACAAGCCCACAATGTGTCACAGCACGCTGCCTTGTGGGCTTGTAGAACGCCTATTTTTGTCAAATGTTCACCCCAGAATAGGTTAAATAAAAGCAATAACACAGAAGTTTTTTAGATCAACAATCTTTTTCAATAGCCAAAGCATAAAATGGAGCATAAGTGAATGTATGTTTTGCACTAATAATGCACAATTATGAACCACAGGGGAGGCATACTATCATCCGACAGAGCATTGCTCCAAAGGAGCAATGCTCCGAGGTGCGCTGCGGGTCGGGAGAGGGTTGCGGTTAGGTTTAGGTGTCTGCCCCGGGGGAGGTTAGGGTTAGGGTGAGGGAGGAGGTAGGTTGTCGTTCGGACCAATGCTCCGTCGGATGAAAGTACTGCACTCGAACCACAGTAGTAACTAAAGCTTGCAAACAATTGCAGTGGAGTAAAAAGTACAATCATTACTCTGAGACATAACGCACTGTAGTAGAATTTTTTAATGCTCAAATAAAGTAAAATTTCCTCAAAATTGTACTTATGAGTACAAAATGTTCTTAATTATTTTTCCACCACCACTGCCAGTAAGTACTGTAAGTAGTAAGTAGGCTTGGGAAGCAACGGTTCCTGAACCATGTGACCCATAGCTTATCTCCCATTTCCATAATAGTTTGAGGCAACTTGACCCCCCTGGACATGATTCTAGCATGATTCTAGCATGTCATAGACGTGACTAGCTGCTGTTGATAGTCCCAATAATAGTCTCTTCAATGCAGATGACTTTGTGTCATTATTACCGCTATTGTTCTGTGCTGGTGTGTGTATCGCGTCATGGTCTTTGAACGGGTATTATCATTCAGGTTGATGCCACATTTGGGAGGCTTCATGGCAATGGCATTGCATCGTCTATATGGCGATGCGTACGAGATGCTGATGTTGATGTCTTCAGAGGGTAATGGAGCTGAAGAGATTGAACAATATAAAGCTATTAGCGGATCCAGAGCTTATCCACAGCCAAATACAAAGCGTAAAATCTGAGAAAATCTCCATGAAATGAAAACCCCCTAGGGTCAATATAGTGCAAAGAAAACCTAGAATCTGTCAAAAAAATATATTTTAGCGTTTATGGCCACGAAAACAGTATCCCACACACACACACACACACACACACACACACACACACACACACACACACACACACACACACACACACACACACACACACACACACACACACACACACACACACACACACACACACACACACACACACACACACACACACACACACACACACACACACACACACTCCTTGAGAGAGTTCCAGGGGGACCCAGCTAAATTATATTTAGGAACCAAATAGACCAGGGGTACTCAACTGGCGGACCGCCCTGGCATATCTTTTCATATTATTGGGGGTCCGCGGGCTAATAAATGTCAATTTGGGGGTCCTTGGCATGACAAAGTTTGGGAACCACTGGCTTAAGTTGTTTGTAGAGCGAGAGGATACAAATGCATGGAAGGGTTCATTTGGTTCAATTTGTACCCTCTCATGAGTTAAAATTAAAATGAACACTGATAAATTGGCGCCAGAGGAGTCACTGACTGTAGTGTAAATTGTATCTGTAGCTTATGTGCCAGAAAACATAAGCTTTGGAATCAACATTTGAGGTCATTCTCACCGACACCCCGACGAGGTGAAGAACACCTGGGATGGAGAGACACTGTCAGGGGCCAAAGATAATATGGAGAGCTGGATTAAGAGAAACTGGTGGTTCTGGCAACATATTTTGGCTAAATATGCTTCAGTTCAAGGTAGAGTCCAAGAGGTGAGTTTTCAGACTGTAGGCAAAATAAATAGGAACCAAGTCTGCAGTCTCCGACTGCAACGTGTCTGGACCGCTGATCTGAAAGTTCCTATCTCAATACCAAACTATAGTAAAAATATTTAACTATAAATATAAGTATGAATAGAGCATGACATTGACGAGTTCAAAAGATTACCGGCAAATAATAATTATTATTATTATTATTAATATTTTTATTATTATTAATCCCCAGGGGTCCCCGAACCTTGAGACCCCCAAAGAAACCTCCAGGGGGGCGACACGATTCAAATGAGACCACCCCCGTCCAAAACGGTAGAGAAATGACAGAGTTACAATTTGGGGGTCCCCAGGGGTCCCCGAACCTTGAGACCCCCAAAGAAACCTCCAGGGGGGCGACACGATTCAAATGAGACCACCCCCGTCCAAAACGGTAGAGAAATGACAGAGTTACAATTTGGGGGTCCCCAGGGGTCCCCAGGGGTCCTCGAACCTTGAGACCCCCAAAGAAACCTCCAGGGGGGCGACACGATTCAAATGAGACCACCCACGTTCAAAATGGTACATCAATTACAGAGTTACCATTTGGGGGTCCCTGGGGGTCCCCAGGGGTCCCCGAACCTTAAGACCCCCAAAGATACCTCCAGGGGGGCGACACGATTCAAATGAGACCACCCCCGTCCAAAACGGTAGAGAAATGACAGAGTTACAATGTGGGGGTCCCTGGGGGCCCCCAGGGGTCCCCGAACCTCGACACCCCCATAGATACCTCCAGGGGGGCGACACGATTCAAATGAGACCACCCCCGTCCAAAACGGTAGAGAAATGACAGAGTTACAATGTGGGGGTCCCTGGGGGCCCCCAGGGGTCCCCGAACCTTAAGACCCCCAAAGATACCTCCAGGGGGGCGACACGATTCAAATGAGACCACCCCCGTCCAAAACGCTAGAGAAATGACAGAGTTACCATTTGGGGGTCCCTGGGGGCCCCCAGGGGTCCCCGAACCTCGAGACCCCCATAGACGCCCCCGGGGGGGCCACACGATTCAAATGAGACCACCCCCGTCCAAAACGGTAGAGAAATGACAGAGTTACGACCGACGGACCGACGGACCGGCGGACCGGCGGACCTCCCGACGGACCGGCGGACCTCCCGACGGACCGACGGACCTCCCGACGGACCTCCCGACGGACCGACGGACCTCCCGACGGACCGACGGACCCCCCGACGGACCGACGGACCTCCCGACGGACCGACGGCCGTCGCGACGGACCTGATCCGTCGCGACAGCGTCGGTCGCAAGAAATGGATTCTGCCCTTGCTGGAAGACAGACTGTTGACTCGCGTCAAAACAGTGGGGGGGGGGGGGGGGGGGGGGGGATCGCTGTTTCCCCGTTATTTGCCGATGGGAATCTCAGATTGGTCACATATCGACTGGGTGGCGTGATGTGTTAGTGTGCCTTGAGGTAGTGTTGTGTGTTGTTGATGTGACCTGAGATCGGATTCATACGAGGTTTCCACTGGACACACACTGGTCTGATTAACCCATTCTGACCTGAGATCAGATTCTAAAAATGTCAGTCGTTCTTCGATTTTTCAAAAATAGCAGACCTACAAGCTCGTAGCGCGCCACTCGGTGGCGCCATATGAGCTTGTAGATCTGCCATTTTTAAATAGCTAAAGCATAACATGATGCTAACACCAAAATGGGTTCCCGTTCAGAATGGGTTAAGACAGTGTGCCTTTAGGTAGTGCTTCTCAAACTTTCTTTACCAACAATATTTGCTGCCGAATACCGAGTTTTTTGTTTTGTCTTTTGCTTTGTCCACTTATCTTCTTTTGTTTGGCTTTCATACTGTATAAATGATGCCATTATTCAATACATGCCTCGATCAATCAATCAATACTCTGAACATTATGAAAGACACTTCCCACCCCGGTCACTCACTGTTTGAACTGTTGCCATCAGGCAGACGGCACAGAGTGATCAAGTCCAAGACCAACAGATTCAGTAACAGCTTCTATCCCACAGCGGTAGTTGCACTCAATGCTGCTAAAAAATGATCTGTTGCTGCGACACATTTTAGTTTTCTCTGTTATCATTATAAATACAATAAGGGTTTGTTATGCGATAACAGCTGAAATTACATGTTTGTGCATTAGTGCTGCTGGGGTTGTGCAATAACAAGAAGTCATGTGTGTTTTGTTTTAGCTTGTACAGTATGTTGTTTTTGTGATATAATGCACTGATTGGTTGGCACTTTTAATTTCGACAAATAAAGATCTATCTATCTATACACAATCACTACATTGACATAATAGTCATAATGAATCCCTCATAGGGTACTGTAGAACCTAAAGATGTTCAGAAATTAAAAGAACACAATACAGTATGAAACCAAATGTGACCAGATTTGACTGAGTCTCCCATCGCGCAAATTCCAGCTTTTCACCAGAGGAGAAAAACTCCCCCCCCCCCCCACCCCACCCAAAAATGAGTTAATAGCAAAGCTCTTCACATACTAGAGTATGTCTGAAATAAGTGTCATAGCTGAAATCGACATGTACATATGAAATAAATGCTTAAACATGTAGCTATAGGTGTAATGTTAGAGTCCACAGAAGTGAACCTTTCAAGCCTGTTTTCTCAACTCGCAGTTTTCTGCAAGACATAACTCTATAAGCCATATCTCCAAAACGGATGGGTCAAACTGAACAACCAATATGTCAATTTGAAGCTATGATTCGCCTGCTCTCATATGACATAATCCAATCCAATGGCCGTCCCTCAGTCAAATTTGGTCACACATTATCCTAAATGGCCTAAATGCTGGTGAGGTGGAGGGTGTTTGTTTGAATACTGACAAGCTGTCATTCGTTTTTACAGTGAGAGACGTTGAGCATGTTCTGTAAGAGTGAATGTCAGTCTGAATAAGAATGTCAGTCTGCATTGACGGATCATGATGGATGTGATTGAATGGTGTGGATGAGTGCTACATTGTCATGAATGTGACAATGCTCAATGTTATGAATATGGGACATTTCTTCATATTAAACCAACATTTTGACAGTCTTACTCAAGAAACATCAGCATCCTCACTGAGGAGGATTGACTCCGTTGTGTGTCCCGACGAGGCCAATGAATCGTTGAAAAGGACATTACTGGGTACAGGCTGCTTTATCATACTTTTGGGCCATGCTCCCCTAGGCTAAAGTAGTGTGTTTGATTGGATTGTTGCCCGCATTCCGTTTTCTCTTTTTGTACCTTAAAGTACCCCACCCTATAGGGGCTGCTGATGGAATCATCATTTGAGAATCAAAAAGCCTGACTGTCCAGGCCCACTGTCCAGGCAGGCAGGCTCAGTTTGGAACAGGACATAAAGACAATAGCATTACTGTAATTCACTGTGATACACTAGGCATCAAGCTGGTTGCTTCCAGGATGGTCATTAAACTGCTGCATGCTGGTTCCCAGTGGCAGAGTGTGTGTGTGTGTGTGTGTGTGTGTGTGTGTGTGTGTGTGTGTGTGTGTGTGTGTGGTGGTAAAGACATGGTTTCACGGTCCACAAGCGCTGTACCAAGACCAGCTTCAGATTAAACCCTGTCCTGCTAGCTAGACAGTCAAATTGTTTATTTATCCATTTGTAACTCTGAGAGGGTACTGACACAGCTGTCGTGTCATGGCTGGAAATACGGTGGAATCACCATCTTCATCACCATCCCTGCTGAAGCTTATTCACATTATGCCTGCATAATAGTCTCTACAACACTGTTATCACTCTATAAATGTGTATTTGTATGAATGAGTAAATGCATATAATGCACAGGTAATTATATAGTAAGTGCAAACTTAATTGATAGTTGTATAGTTGTGCAGGCCTACAGTATATTGCAATAATAATAATGTGTGGTTGACAAACTTGACACACAATCCCAAAGGCACAGCTGGAGCCACTGGCACACTGTTGTTTTCTGCCCCACATGCCCTTGTCACATCTGTAGCTCCAACTGTGATGATTGACCCAGATGGCGCGTGCACACACGACGCAGTGGTGAGTGACAAAGCACCTTTGACACGGTTTCCTGTCGGGGACGGAGCACGCTGCATGACAGCTGTTATCTACAGTAGGGGCCGATGGGGGGCCATTGGGGGGGCACGGCCACAGCACTATCTGAACAGTCAGGAAGTCAGATAAGGTCCTTTCTGCCACAGGGAAGAGGCTGGTTGGGTTTCATAATCCATGGATGGTCAGATTCTATGACCGTAGATCTGTTATTATTGGTGCCAGGCATACAGTAACTCTAAATACAACAACCATTTCTCTTGTGTGAGGAGCAGGAAAATGGTTCTCACAATGTCTATTTTTGTCAAATTCTACTATATATTCTACTATAATGATAATAAAACGCGCGCATTTCGCACACTCGCACACAGACCTGCATCACAGGGAATCAAAACACAAACATCCACAGCATAAATCTGCCTCTTGTTGTGGTTCCTCCCCACATGAGCTCATCAGGCTTCACCGTGGCTTGTTTGAGACTCCTGGACCTTATCTATCAGCAGGAGACTGGACTGATCTAGATGTTTGAGACTCCTGGACCTTATCTATCAGCAGGAGACTGGACTGATCTAGATGTTTGAGACTCCTGGACCTTATCTATCAGCAGGAGACTGGACTGATCTAGATGTTTGAGACTCCTGGACCTTATCTATCAGCAGGAGGAGACTGGACTGATCTAGATGTTTGAGACTCCTGGACCTTATCTATCAGCAGGAGACTGGACTGATCTAGATGTTTGACACTCCTGGACCTTATCTATCAGCAGGAGACTGGACTGATCTAGATGATGGTAGCACATCCAAACACTCACAATGCACTAAATTAACATCACATTCACTAGGCAGGAAACCACAGCGCCAGAATCTATGATGACGTTTTTGAAAAAAGATGAAAGAGAGATGAAAGGGCGTGAAAGGCGATGGGGCAGGCGTGTGAGTAAACTAAGATTCTGTGTTAGTTTGGTTTAAGCTACATCACCGACCTCCTATCCTATCCCCCCTCTACCAGGACCCTCAGGGCAGCAGACAGGGGTCTCTTAGGGGTTCCGCACACAAAAAAGAGGCTCAGGGGCGACCGCGCCTTTGCTGTCGCAGCCCCCACACTGTGGAACAGCATTCCCCTCGCCGTTAGGTCTGCTCCCACTGTTGAGTCTTTTAAATCACAACTTAAAAAAATATATATTCACAAGCCTTTGCATCACCGACATCATCTTGCACCTTTCCTTTTAGATTACTTTGTCCTATTTTCCTGTTGTTCTATTATTGACGTCTTCTGCACTGTATTGTATTGTATTGTATTGTATTGTACTATATTCTGCCTTGAGAGATGAGATGAGATATACTTTATTAATCCCAGAGGGGAAATTGAAGTGTTACAACAGCATAAAGTGCATAGAAACTAAAAAGCTAAAAACTACTGGACAGACAGAGCAACACAGAACAGGCACAAATGACATATCACACAAGACCAGACAACCAAGGACCATATGCCATTTTGGGTGGGGGGGCAGTTCTTATGCCTTTGCATTAAAAAGTCTGATGGCAGTTGGCATGAAAGAGAGTCTGTAGCGTTCCGTGCACATCAGGGGGAGTGTGAGCCTACGGCTGAAGGTGCTCGTCCTATCCCGCAGCACCTCATTGAAGGGGTGGGAGGGATTTAACCCCGATCCTCCTTTCCGCGACTGACTGAAGGCTCTCCATTCGGAGGCCAACAACAGAGCTGGCCTTCTTTATAATTTTATTGAGCCTGTTGAGCTCACCAGCCTTGATGCCCCCTCCCCAGCATACCACTGCATAGAAGAGCACGCTGGCCACAACAGACTGGTAAAACATCACCAGTAGCCTGCTACACACCCCAAAGGACTTGAGCCTCCTCAGGAGGTACAGTCTGCTCTGTCCCTTCTTGTAGACAGCCTTGTGAAGCACTTTGGTACAATGAGAGTTGTTTTTAAATGTGCTATATAAATAAATTTGATTTGATTTGATCTAAGCTACAACCCAGGATCGGTGAGCGAGGAAAGTCAGCTGCCTCCTGAATTGTTTCTTTTTTTCATTATTGTGCCAGTTTTTCAAATAGTGGAAATAGATTGGCTGTGTTCGTTACTCGCCATACAACAATGCTTTAAGTCTTGCTGGGAGAGTATAGTCTGGAGATACAGTATCTTCTGGAACTGTTGCCCACGCGACACAAATGCGGTTAAGCGTTTGAAGACAAAGAATGTACTTATTGTTGCCGTCGCGTGAAAACCTCAAACATTGTATTTCCAAAACAAAAAATGCAAGATTGTATCCCATTTACATGGGTTGCACTCTTCTTTACTGTAACTTTTTTACTGTAGTTTTTTGCTTTCATTGACCCTTTTACAGCACATTGTTATTGCATTAGAACTATATGCACTTACAGTTACAGTACCCTTCAAAGATTCTGCCTCTGTGTCATTTACTGTGTTCTTTAGTTATTGTGTAGGCTATGGTGTCAGTGGCTACCTTGCTTCCCCTTGAGAGTCAATAAAGTTCCTCCTCTACCATCTTGATTTATCATGAGGAACTTAATAACCATTATACGTTCAGAGGGCTTTCAAAGGCCTGCGTTTAACGATGAAAAAAACGAGCCCTCCCCCCGTCCTTATAGACCCTCAATCAGTTAATAAAACTCCTGGATGGGAAAAGAAAGAAAAGGCTCACAGAAGAGGTGACCACATCCAAGGCAACGTCTTTGACTTCATTACACAAGAGTCTGTGTAAAGCATGTCCGGCGAGGAGGCCACATACTAAATCCAAAAACGGCTTGTGGCCAACGTGGAAGTGCCTCTCGCCTACAACTGCGGACTATTCTTTGGGCCGATAAAGTACAAATTTCGACCACGACGGGAGGCACAAGCGAACATGCGCCACATGAGGCACCACCTACGTAGTGAGCTAAAGCTTGTGCCGAACGTTGCGAAGTTCGATTGAGCAGACTCCGTGCCGTTCGAGCTACGAAAAAAAATAATCACAAACTAAGTTGTCATAGATAGAACTAAATGGAATTTGATGTTACCTGGATCCACCTGAGCCTTGCCTGGGGAGTGGAGGCGCGAGCTCCGAATGCCACGCCGTTGATGCAGTGCCTGGCTCGGGGACCCATTCCTTCAGCATGGCAGACACGCTGCTTTGAACACAGACCCTCCTGCAGGACAGCCATCTATCCCCACACCGTTCTACGCTGCTGCTGCCGCCGCCGCCACCGCCGCCGCCACCGCCGCCGCCGCCGCCACCGCCAGTTCAGCTAATAGAACATTATCGTCGCTGGCGGGAGGAAGGAGCCTTGTATCAGTACGTTTTTTTTTCTCCATTTCCTGAAAAGAGATGGCATAATAGATAACAAGATGGGATCTCAGACCTCATTCTGTAAGTCAGACTACCAAAGACAAAAATTGTCGCTGAGGAGCAGAAACTCAAATCTCCATATTTCAATATACTATGTCATACTCAAGTGTACACAAAAAAGTATCAAAAATGTAGGTATACAAGCTCACAAAGTTTCGCTTTGTGAGCTTGTAGTTCTGCTATTTTTATCAGGTGAAAGTGGCTTAAGTGTGTCTGCGGGTTTTAGGATTATTTAACCAATAGGAAAGTATTAGCAAGAGCTTGTGGCTAAATAATAACTATCCATTGGAGCATTTTGTTTCCATTTTCTGAAAAGTGACTGTTTTGGACATACTGTACAAGGTTTCCAACTGACAGCAACAATATGCTTTTTCCAAATGACTGCTGTCAGGAGCCTATAATATTACACCCGACTCCACAACAGTGGCAAACAAAAAAATTTAAATGTCTTCTTGTTCCCATTTAGTTTCAGAATGAGCTCATAGCCCACAGCCATGGCTCACCTGAGATGCATGAACACTCTGACAGGGGAGAGATGTTTTCAACACGTTTCTGATAACAATATTGTGTTAGTTATGCATTAAAAGCCTTCTCAAAATCCCAAACTGTTGAGCAATATCACTTTTACACTCTCTCCGTGGTTGCATTTTTTGCACAGCCAGCCACAGGCAGAAATCTAGTATGAAGGCCAAAACTGTTACTTTTCAGGACATGGACTAATAGAATCTGTGTTCCAATGGAGACAGTTTATTGTTTAGTCATAAACTCTTGTTAACACTTTTTATTGGTTAAATACAGCTCACACGGCCCAGGCCGTAGCGTAACGGTCTGGGCACCGGACTGGTAATCCAGTCGCAGTGTGCCGCGGGTTCGACTCCCGGACCCGACACGGCCTTTACTGCATGTCATCCCCCCATCTCTCTCCCGTTTCCTGTCAGCCTACTGTCTGTCCCTTCAAAAATCAATAAAAGGCGTAAGCCGCAAAAAAATATCTTAAAAAAAAAAAAAAAATACAGCTCACACGATCAAGGTCACATCGTTGGCACGATGTGGTGCTATACCTTTGCTACTTTTGTGTGACATGAGTAGTGTGTAGTATATCGTTACCCCATATACACATAATACACTTAATATTGTGTAGTCTATATCATGTGGAACTCCAGCCACAGCCTGAGCAAGGCTATATGAGACAGCCCTTTTCTCCTTCCCTCTGTTGAGACAAATAGGCCTGCTCTGATGTGATGTATAGGCATCATGTGATGTATAGGCATTTGTGTCATGTATGTACCATGATACGTATAGTGACCATGACATGTACCATGACACAAATACACATACTGCAGAAACACCTGTATTGCATCCACATCACGATGTTATGTTATGCCATGGAGTTCACATTGCATAGTAATGAGTTGTTTAGACGTAAGTTTATGTATTCCATGTGAACGTTCAGGGTTGTTTTGAAGACGTGTTGTGAGCGTTCAGTGTTCAATAGTGCGAGACGCAGAAACAACAAGTCAAAGAGGTCAGACGGTTCCCAGACCGAGTTAGAACACTGATCAATGGGTATCTTTCTGCCTGCATTGTCGGGAGTTCTTTTATACTATTGAAATGGATAATTCTCACACCATGTAGGCGAGATATTGTTGACTAGCGACACATACATGCGCGCGCACGCACGCACGCACACGCACACACGCACACACACACACAAACACACACACATGTAGTGCATGTGAATAGACACACCGATATATAAGGCACCCGGACTGTACTTCTCAGTGAATATTTTTCCTGATTGGTCATGATCAGTGTTGTGACTAACTCCCTTACATCGCGTTACGTTACATAACGTAATTACTATTTGCAGTAACTTGTAACCTAACGCTTTACATTCCCCATTCCATAACGGCCTTATAGTTATTGTGCGAGCGTTACCCGCGTTATGGCGTTATGTCAACTTATGTGATCAGTGAGAAAAGTCTCGCCATGCAGCTCCGTGAGTCTATCATACAAGCGTCTCTGTGCTGCTGAAGTGAAGGGGCCGGGGGCAAATAAAGTTGTGAATCGATATAATTCAACTAAACTGCGGGAGAAACACAGATGTACAAGCCCAACACGCTGGGCATTGCGACGGGTAGATAACTTGTAGATCTGCTACTTCCAGCGCAGGAAGGGCGCATGCTTTTGACGCTCTTTAACTATGCATTCAGCAGCCAGTGACAGACTCACAACACAGAAGTTGACAGAACACACGCGCACTGCAGCAGACGGAATGCACAGGCAGATCCGACACAAATCTATTGCCAGGGTTGGGAAGTAACGGATTACATGTAATCCGTTACTGTAATCAGAGTAAAAAAAAAACGTAACTGTAACGTCTTAGAGTACATTTTAAAATGTGTAATCTGGATTACAGTAACGGGGGTGTTGTAACGGGGGTTACATGAGGATTACATTCTCCCCTTCCCCTCATTAATTTTACAAACAAGTTATAAATTATTATAACACCAAACGGAATGGATTGGAGTTGAGCGCAGCGCGCACCTCTCTGACTGTGTAAAATCCTCACAGTGGAGGCTGCTGCTGGCGGTGTTGCCAATTTGCGAGAGAAATAAGCAACCAGGTCTATGAAAACAAGCCCAAAAGAAGCGACTATAAAAGGCCACACGAGCACTTCAAAGCTATATATATCGTCCATTAAACAATGTGCATATTTATATATGTTGGCTATTTGAAAATAGACGATCTACAAGCTCACAACCGTTCTACCATTATTTACAAGCAACTTCAGAAAAATAAGCCCAATGTGGCTTATAATAATCAGACCAGGCAACACTGCAGAGATACTAGATAGGAGAGCATATGATATATTGGATTAGGGATAAATAATGCGTAGCGCAGTCTTCTCTTTTAGGTCAAATACAATGAGGCTTTTTATTTAAAGAGTAGCCTACGGGGTATAAATATAATTGTATAGGGCTGAGTTATTTGTAGATAAATTAAGTCTTAAATTAGTCTTTACTGTCTAGTCAATGTTTTAAACTCATGCCATGTCTATCTAAATGAGTGTCAGCCAGGAATGTAAAAAATAGTTTTTATTTGCCACTTTGACCACAGATGGATGAAGTTGTTGGTTGTCAAAGTTGTTGGTTGTTGTCAATCAAACAATCAAAATGGTTCTGTAGGTCAAGATGCATTTTTCTTATGATCTGTTATAAGTTGACACAATGACTCTACAGTAATGTAACTGTTCAGAGGTCAAATTCTTAACAATGAAATGACCTTAACCATATTTCAGTTGTCCTTATCTTAATTTCATAGGCTCAACATTCTTGTCTATCAATGGTAAAACTTGTATTATCTAATTAAATTGAGTTTGACTTAAAAGTAATCGAAAAGTAACTGAAAGTAACTTGTAGTTACTTTTTAAATGGAGTAATCGGGATTACGTTACTGACTAAATTTTTTAGCAAGTAACTTGTAACTGTAGGGGATTCCTTTTTAAAAGTAACCCTCCCAACCCTGTCTATTGCACACATCTGTTCTTTGCCTTTCATCCACGCTTCCATAGCCTTTTAAATCTTATTTCCCATCCACGGGCACAAGCAACGTGATATCAGCAGCTGCAGCTTCCATCCGATCTGTGGTGGTGTTCTGCAGTGTTGACGAGGGAAGCTACTAGCTAGCATGGGAGCTAACATTAGTTTCACTATGTACTTTCCATCCCCTTCCCCAACCCCTCACAGTCACACTCGCTGCTGCGTTTACACGGGCAGACTGTATCGTTGCGTCTGCCCGTGTTTAATGGTCAGGGTTTCAGGCAGACCTGTCAAAACGATGCACTTCCCAAAACAGACAAAAAGAGACATGCCACCACCTTAGAGTATAGGCCACCACCTATAAATTCAAACCCACCTCTGGAATATTGCTATCTCATTCCACAGTTTTTCTCTAATAAAGTAGTTTTTATTTGTTTTCTCATGTTCTCCTTGAAAAGTGTCTTTAGTACTCAGAGAAGCTTTATATAAAACTCGACTATTGTAACTCCCTCCTTACTGGCCTACCAGCATGTGCACTTAAGCCTCTCCAGCTGATCCAAAATGCCGCAGCTCGCTTGGTCTTCAACCAGCCAAAATTCTCACATGTCTCCCCCCTGCTCCGCTCCCTCCACTGGCTCCCGGTCGCTGCCCGCACAGAATACAAAACTCTGATGCTGGCATTCAAGGCAACCAAAGGTATGGCTCCCCCATATCTTGCAAGTATGATTGAACCCTACAAACCCTCCCCAGCACTCAGATCAGCCAACGCAGGGAAGCTGGAAGTACCCTCACTAAAAACGCCGGGACAACGCTCCACACGTCCCAAACTCTTCTCCCTTCTGGCTCCAAAACTGTGGAATGCACTTCCCATTGCAGTCAGAACTGCAGCATCACTCCCAATCTTCCGCCGTAGTCTGAAAACCCACCTTTTTAGACTCCATCATGGCCCATAGCACTTACCCTACCCCCTTAGATAGCATTTCTGTAGACTTAGATAGCATCTGATACAGACTTATAGCATGTTATGTAGACGGCACTATAAGTGCATTGTATATAGTCATAGCACGCCATAGTACATATGTATAGCATATTAGTATATATATATAGTTTATATGTATAGTCTCATAATATAGATATTCCACTGTCACTTATATATATATAGTTTATATGTATAGTCTCATAATATAGATATTCCACTGTTACTTTCTTAGCTTATATACGCATGTTTTATGATAAATGCTTTTGTGATGTATTCCCATGCTTTTGTTCTTGATTATTGTAAGTCGCTCTGGATTAAGAGCGTCTGCTAAATGCCTAAATTGTAAATTGTTATAAATAATATTATCACTATTATTATTACTACTTGTTTTATTGCCTATGCTTATGTAGAAAAAAAGCTCACTGCTCAGGTCAAATAGGCCTATTGATATGCGATTAAAATGTGATTAATTGAGATGAAATCATCACAAAGCCCCAAAGTCCCAATTCTCCCAACCCTATTCTTTATAGATCTAGCTTCAAAACAAAAGTTCCTATATTCGGTATTCGGTTTCGGCCGTTTTTTATATTATTCTTTTTTAAAGTAAAGTAAAGTAAAGTAAAGTAGTTACTTTCATAATTTAATGTAAAGTAAAGTAACAAATTACTTTTTTAGATAAGTAACGATAACTATAATTCCTTACTTTTTAAAAGTAACTTCCCCAACACTGGTCATGATTTGGTACTCATTGATGTCCTTGAAATAAACTCTACATTAGAAAGAAAGGACACGCCTGGACCCTCTCTTTTTTATAACGTGCCTGGTATACCCAACTATTATCGATACTCTATAGACTACACATGTATGATGATGAACGCCAGTGCTTCTCAACCAGTGGTCCGGGGACCACCAGTGGTCCTTGAGGGGGTTCCAGGTGGTCCCAAACTCAATGTCGGAGAGTTGGTAACTGGAGGGTAAATGGACCCTTGTAGATCTTTAACTCGAGTGAAAAATGTTTCATTCTATGCTCTCAAAACTTAACTTGTTAAACTGCGTTACGTAATTTACCAAGAAGTCTACACAATTAGAAGAATTGTTTTATTTTTGATCGTTTATTTCTTATTATCTCTCCTAATTGCGAACGCAATGAGCACTAACTATGAGACCCTGCAGATCAGATCATGTCTGTCTGTCTGTCTGTCTGTCTGTCTGTGTGTGTGTCTGTCTGTCCCGCTGTGACACCACCCGCCCGTCACCAGAGGGCGCAGCTGTAACACACACACACACACACACACACACACACACACACACACACACACACACACACAGGGCGCAGCTGTAGCACACACACACACACACACACACACACACACACACACACACACACACACACACACACACACACACACACACACACACACACACACACACACACACAGTAGAAAACTTAAAAAAAATTACTAACTAAAAAGGAAAAAAAAGTACGTAATTTATTCTAATTGTTGTTATTGCAATTTACGAGCTGCGTTCGCTTCCCGCGTTTGCGCGTCTTACTTGTGTTATACCACATCAATACATGGAATTGTGGGCAAACTCATTTCCAACGATAACAAAATATTCTTTCGTTTTGGGTCTGCGAGGCTAAATCTCATCAAATGGTGGTCATTGAAATTTGATATGATGGAGTTACAAAGAAATCTGCCTAACAGCAATGATATTTAGCCTGATAAATGTCATAAATTAGT
The DNA here is from genome assembly GCF_964188405.1 of Protomyctophum parallelum. NCBI lineage: Eukaryota > Metazoa > Chordata > Actinopteri > Myctophiformes > Myctophidae > Protomyctophum > Protomyctophum parallelum. Next base: position 10,176,438 of record NC_139702.1, read on the forward strand.
CCTCGTCCTTTACACCAGCATAGACAACCTTATCAGGTTGTCCTTTTCTGTCTGGCAGAAACATCGTATCTCCATATTTCAACTTCTGTAAATTAATGTGCTTTGTCATACTACTTTTGCCATACAGAAGTAGCAAAAACAGCCAATCTACAGGTTCACAATAGATTTTGTAGATCCACGTTTATCAGGAGACACTTGCACAACCCTCCACACTGCCCCTCGTGCTTTCTATTCCAGTTTTTGGCAACCGTAGTAGCTTTGTTAAATAGATACTTTTGCTATTTTGAAGAAAACTAATAAATACAAATAAAGTAAGCGGTTAAGTCAGTGTGGGTTTTATAAATATTGGACAAATGTATATGTAAAAAGTATTAACATGAGTTTGTAACTAAATAATTACTGCACCGGTTCCATTGGAACTTTTTTTCCTGAACAGTAACGGTTTTGGACATACAAGGTTTCCACCCAAGATGTGATCTCAGACCTTATTCTGTTTCTCGTAAGTCAAACTCTTTGGTCTTTCATTGAACCTGCTCAGAGGTTTAAACTAATCTTCCCCAAACTCCTGATCAATCTAAAAATGTGTTGTAAAATACCCCACAACCACCCCAACAGACCTGAGCACAGCACATCTTAGACAAGTTGAAGGCTAATTAACGCCTTTCTGGCATCATTTAAAAACAATCATGACAACTGGGATCTAATTAATGAAAAACTCTTCTTAATTTTCCACAAGTGAACACAGCTGGTCCAGAGGCAATAGGAGGCAACACCACCAAACAATATATTCCTACCGGAAAGTAAGAAAAAAAGAAAGACAGAAAAAAGACATGGCCAAAGCATGCCCAGCCAAAAACGTTGAGACACAATATTTTACAGCACATGTGCTTCCGTATGTTGACAAGCTTTATGGGTATACTGATCTCCTTTTCCAGAAGCACTTGGAACCTGCCCACGGAGCCAAAACTACTAGTAATTGGTGTATTGACCATGGTATTACTGTGCTTAACTGAACAGCCAACTGGCCTGACCTGCATGGCTGAACCCCACAGAGGATCTAGGTTATAATTATTGTCAAGAGGAAGCTGTGAGACACTAGATTCAAGTTTCAACAATAGTTTCAACTGAGCTTAAAGCTGCTATCAAAGCAAATCTGGGCTTCCATAACACCTCAACAGTGCCACAGGCTTATCACCTCCATGCCACGCCCCATTGATGAAATAATGTGTTTAAAAGTGTATTATAAATATGTTTTTTAGTGATCTCATAAAATATTAAAATATTTTGATGAGCTATATGCCAGAATCATCAAGATTAAAACGAAAAAAAAGGTTTTAAATATTTCACTTTATGCACAATGAATCCATTGATATATGAAAGTTTTACTTTTTGAATTACATTACGGAAGAAAATGAACTCTTCCACGATATTCAATTATTTTGAGATGCACCTGTATGTATCATGTATTACAGGGGGGGGGGGGGGGTTAGGTTTTAAGTGTCTTGCTCAAGGACGCATGCTTTGGGATCGCACTGGAATGGTTGGCACATCACGCACCACCAAAGCGCTGCTAGAGTCCAGACTGTCTCCAATTGGCTGGCTGTTTCCAGAATGTATATAATAACGTGCATCCTTAAAACTGCTTCATAAATAAGAGTTTATAAATAGATGGATAGTGATGGCCTTATTTTTATTCTATTCTATGAAAGTTAATTCAGTTCACCTGACTCTCTCTCTTCACTTAAAAAAATGTGCGCAATATAAATTAGTTGTCAAACTTGTCATGATCACATCATCATGGGGAAGGGCAATGATTAGCCTCCATCCATCCAGCCATTTCACTTTCACACAATTTCTTAAATCAGAGATGAGCTGGCCTGTTCCTTAGAGAGAGAGAGAGAGAGAGAGAGAGAGAGAGAGAGAGAGAGAGAGAGAGAGAGAGAGAGAGAGAGAGAGAGAGAGAGAGAGAGAGAGAGAGAGAGAGAGAGAGAGAGAGAGAGAGAGAGAGAGAGAGAGAGAGAGAGAGAGAGAGAGAGAGAGAGAGAGAGAGAGAGATGAGAGAGAGAGAGAGAGAGAGAGAGAGAGAGAGAGAGAGAGAGAGAGATGCATACATATACATCCTCCTCTACACTGTCTACAACAGTGGTTCCAAAACTATTTCATGTCAAGCACCCCCAAATCGACACTCATTAGCCCGTAGACCCCCATTTAAAAATATATGCTAGGGACCCCCATAGGAGAAGATTTGTACTCTAGCAGCGCCTCGGGGGGTGTGGTGTGCCAACCATTCAGGTGCGATCCCAAATCATGCCTCAAGGACATGCACCTCGGCCCAGGCCGTAGCGTAACGGTCTGGGCACCGGACTGGTAATCCAGTCGCAGTGTGCCGCAGGTTCGACTCCCGGACCCGACACGGCCTTTACTGCATGTCATCCCCCCATCTCTCTCCCGTTTCCTGTCAGCCTACTGTCTGTCCCTTCAAAAAATCAATAAAAGGCGTAAGCCGCAAAAAAAAAAAAAAAAAAGGACATGCACCTCGACACACTGCCGAGGCCAAGAACCCAACCTGCATGGGGCTTTTCGTTTCCCAGACCGTCTCACTACCAGTACCCACATGGCGGCCCACAGCTGGCCAGATTTTACCACATTCTAGTGTCCAATTTGAGATGACTTGAATGTAAGTCATCAGTCCTGTCCTCAGGCCCTGACATAAAAGGTAGCTTATGGTTAGCCTGAAAGAACGAGCCTTTTCCAAGGACTAGCAGGGCGGATTCAAACGAGTGCAAATCACTTATTTTGTACATCTTTTGCTACTTTTGAGAAGCACTGCAGTACTGTCCAGTCCAGTGGCCTTGACTGACCCCCTCATACATAACGCCTCCATGTGCCACCATGCAGAGACTTGTCTGCATGGATGGATATCGCCAGGAAACCTCACACTGAGCCTGTGCTTTTCCGAAAGCAAAGCAAGCGTCTAATGAGACACCTTTTCCTTCTGTACAAAACGCCCTCTTTCGTATTGGCCTCCTGCCCACTGCTCGGTGCAGAGTGAGAGGAGGACGTGAGTCACGTTGACGTCGGAGGACTCTAAGCTCAGAATGAACACCCCAAGAAATTATATTTGACAACTAAAGATCATGGGATCTACTGAATGTGTCAAACTGACATATTGAGCCCATGACACACAGTGTGGCTTCCTCCCAGTAGGCTACCTTCACATTCAGTAGATCCTGTCATCTTTTGTGGCCAGATGTAATTTCTGGCCACAAAATAATTTCTAGTAGGACTATAGTAAATAATAAAAAAGTCGCCATAATATTTTGTAAATAAAGACGTATTTAGCCCCATGTTCGACTGCCCCCGCCCCCCTGTCAAAAATAGCTAAAATCACTAAAACAGAAAGCTGCAAAAATTATTAACACTCATCTTTTACTTTCTCTAATAACAACCTAAAACATGAACCTTAGTTCAGTAGGGAGAATGAAGACCCATACCAACTCATACAGACAGAATGAAGACCCATACCAACTCATACAGGATGGCAGCTGCCATTTGTGGCTTCACCTTGGTTTCCAAGGTAACAGAAAATGTAGTGGTATATTTTGTGTAGTGGCAGCGATATAGCCATGTATAGTGTCTCTAAAAGTTGGTGAAAAGAAGAGATTGATTGAAGAGACTAAGAGTGATATTTTAAGATACCGTGCCGCTTTACTCTCGATTACTTTTTATCCATGATGTCTCCTCCATTAATTTTTCTTTTTTTCTTTCTGAAAACATAAATGATGGAGCTCGGCACAAAAACTAATTCCACCCACTTCACACCTGTAAAACTGTTATGTGACAATAAAGTTCTCTCCTGATTGCACATGCATTCCTGAACATGCATTTTCTGTTTAGTGAAGAACAGGAGACATGAACTATTACTGAACAAAACCTTCTATATAGCTGTGGTTCCCAAACCTTTTCGTGTCAAGGACCCCCAAATCAACATTTATTATAGGCCACGGACCCCCCATTTGAAACAAGTAAGACGCGCAAACGCGTGAAGCGAACGCAGCTTGTGTGTGTGTGGTTGTGTGTGCGTGTGTGTGTGTGCGCGCGCGTGTGCGTGTGCGTGTGCGTGTGCGTGTGTGTGTGTGTGTGTGTGTGTGTGTGTGTGTGTGTGTGTGTGTGTGTGTGCTACAGCTGCGCCCTGTGTGTGTGTGTGTGTGTGTGTGTGTGTGTGTGTGTGTGTGTGTGTGTGTGTGTGTGTGTGTGTGTGCTACAGCTGCGCCCTGTGTGTGTGTGTGTGTGTGTGTGTGTGTGTGTGTGTGTGTGTGTGTGTGTGTGTGTGTGTGTGCTACAGCTGCGCCCTCTGGTGGCGGGCGGGTGGTGTAACAGCGGGACAGACACACACATACACAGACATTCAGCCCTTGCTGTCATAGTAAGTGGCTCACTGCGTTCGCAAACATGCCAGTGACCCCGATAAGGGAGGATTTTTACAGCTCTGGCAGTGATTCCGAAACACATTAATGTCATGGACCCCCCAGTTTCACACGCATTATGCTATGGACCCCCGATTTAATGGCATTTCTATCTCTGGGACCCCAATTTATAATCGTAAAACCACTGTTAATTTAACTCTGAGAGTGTACAAATGTACACTCTCTGAGTAACAGACTCATAAGGGTCCATTTGGTCACTAACCATTTATAATTGAGCTAGGTACCCCCTGGAACTCCCTCAAGTACCCCTAGGGATCCCCGGACCCCAATTTGTCCATAGCAATACTGTGGGAATAGCCATTTATCACTTATTTTAACAAAGACATATCACTGTACTGCGTCTTTAACGGGGATAAAATGGGGGGAAGACATTATTTGAATCAGTGCATGTGTTATTGCGGAAGCTCTTGAACTGGACAGACGCCACTGTAATCTTTATATCTGTGTTTTCCCAGCATGCAGTTGGCTAACTGACTGTGACAGCTAAGCCAGGAGAAGAGATTTTCCTCCCAATGACTGAGCCTGATTTGGAGAGCGCCTCTCCTACATGACAAGAATACCAATAACCTTGTTCCCCATTTCATTACCGACAGTGAGATGGACGTGTCTGTGTGTGGCGAGTGCGTGCGTTTCGTGCGTGCGTGTCATGCTGCATGTACACATTGTGTTGCCATTTTCTTGTCAGTGGTGTGTGTTTCATGTGTCTGCGTGTCATGTTGTGTAAATATGAGTACCTGTGTGTTGCCGTTTCCTTGTCGGGGTGTGTCTGTGTGTGTGTGTGTGTCATGCTGTGTACATGTCATGCTCTGTGTGAATAGGCCCACCTGTGTTGCCATTTTCTTGTCATTGCAGTGTGTGTGCACGTGCGTCCGTGCACGCATTCAGGACCTGAATGCGTTTGCCTAGGATTTACATGTACTTTGTGCCAAGCACACTAGAAATCCTCTTCAACCTGCACTAATCTGATTTCACACACACACACACACACACACACACACACACACACACACACACACACACACACACACACACACACACACACACACACACACACACACACACACACACACACACACACCCACACACACCCTCCACCACCCCCCCCCCCCATATTTGATGTGCATGTCCTTACAGTGTGCCAGGTTAGCCTCCCCAACAAGTGCAGGTTTGTCCGTCAGTCTGTGATAAGATTCAGAGACCGAGACAGCAAAACCCTGTCTGTCTGACTTGGAGACAGCAGGCCTCATGAAACCTGTCTCAAGTATAGCAGACCTCATCATTTTTCATTTTTCGACCGCGGTCGAGATCGTGGATTTCACAATTTCACGCCAGACTTCCCGGTCCTTCATTGCTTGTTCCTGCTTACTGATGCCTGTGTCCCTAGCGATGACACAGGCAACGGCGCGTTGTGAGCTTGTAGGTCTGCCATTCTCAGAGCATAAATGAACATTAAGGCGCGAGACAAGGCAGAGGACTGTCAAGGCACAAAGCTACTGTAGCCTCTATGTCCGCGACAGAGACAAGGCAGAGAGGCACCAGGACCGTCAAGGCACAAAGCTACTGTAGTCTATGTCTGCGATAGGGCTCAGACACATGCACGGCTGTCTGTCTGCCTGTGAGGCTTAATGAAGAGCACACACACCCTGGATGAGAGCAGAGAAAATCCTCTGCCTTTAGAGAAGAGCAACAGGTTAAGACATCGCCTTTGAAACCCGTATTGCACAGGATTTCCCTCTTTAGGCGTTGATCCGACTGTTTTACTTAAAACAGCGAGAGTTCCATATTCTGTGCCGTTCTATGCCATGCATGGGGTGGTTCTCAAACCTTTTAATGTCAAGGACCCCCATATTAAAGTACTATATACTGGTGCCCGGCTGTAGAGCACAGAGTCGGTAACAATGGAAGTTGGAGATCCATGCCCCATCCATTATGCAATACCCGCTGTACCCGTGTCAGAGTACCCATTCCACCCACCTTTATTCCTATGAAGTTCTGTGCCAGGCATGCCCAAATATGGAGTGTTGTGATGTCAGAACAGGCCAGCTGGGCAAGAGCCCTGTCCAGAGGCCGGGCAGAGGCCTTTAATGGCGGTTCTGGACAACCGTGGGTCCGACCGATTCGACACCGGGCACTCCCTGTGGGGGTGTGGAACGCGTGTGTCGAATTTGAAGTCAGTGGGGCGAACGGTTCTCGAGTTACGTGCATTACAGACGTACGGACAGACGTACGGACAGACGTACAGACAGACGTACAGACAGACGTACAGAGACATGGTGCATGTATAGATAGATTTGGCCGCAGACCTCCATCTGAGAATATGTTGTGATAAGGACCCCCATATTCTTTTCACAAGTTTTTGAAAATAGCAGAGCTTCTCGATAGGCACATTTATGCTTTTCTATGCTTTACGTGCCTACTGCCTACTCAAAGCGCTTTAATTACAATGGTCCATTCATTCATACATTGAGCTTTAATTACAACGGTCCATTCATTCATACATTGTGAGGTGAAGTCAACGCCAGCGTCCTCACTTCCCACATTCACACACCAATAGTGGCAACCACTGGAGGCAATGTGGGGTTCAGTGTCTTGCCCAAGGACACTTGGACATGTAGACAGGAGGAGCCGGGATTCAAACCGCCGACCCACAGATCATTGGACGACCTGCTCTACCTCCTGAGCCACAGCTGCCCCCAAATTGGCTATTACTATATTATTAAATAGCCTAATTTTGCTTGGCAACGCCTGGAACCTTTCTTGGAGGACCCCTGCATTCACACACTAAATCAGGTGGGAGAGATGCCGCGCCATGCATCTCTACAATCATGTCGCTGTCAGGTGGAGACCTTGTATATCCAAGACAGTTACTTTTTAGGAAATGACGGGGCAAGGGAAGAGAACCTGTGTTCCAATGCATCTAAGGTGTTATTATTCAGTCTTCAAGCTCTTGCTAATCCATTTTGATGGTTCAATATTTATACCACTTTAACTTAAAAAAAAGCTAATCTACAAGCTTTCATAGTTTATTTACCTTAGTTATTATATGTATTTATTTGTATCTGATCTGTCGGGTGAAAACCTAGAATTATGTCCAAAACTGTTACTTTTCAGGATTCAAATAAAAATAAAAACAGCAAAACTAGCATAATTTTGTATGACACTGTGTGAAGATAATAATATAATATATTAAAGTCTAACTCATGTTGTAGTGATGTAATGGTGATGTAAAACAAATGGTGCCAACACAAACGCCATTAACAATAAAGAGACAATATGACGTAAATATTCCCTTCATTGTCAATGGTGTTTTTACATTGAACTAAAAACATCTCTCCCTCTCCCCCTCTCTCTCTCTCTCTCTCTCTGAGAGATACATGTGGGGGTCCTTTAAAAAAGACTGACATAGTCCTCTACAGTGGCATTCTATTATCCACAAGTCTCATGACTCAGGAGGCACAGTTCTGGACTTTACAAGAGTCTGTTACACCAGCAAGCCATATGTCCACCCACTTGTGCAATATATACGAGCTTGACGCCTTGCACTGTGGGCAGGAGACAGTTCTGGCCCCTGCATACAGTACATGGCTTTCACCAAGCCTTAGTTAGCCCCCGTCTCTCCGCCATATGGTGGGCGTCAAATTGATTCCGTTGCTGGATTCTCCAAAGACAATTTGGCAGCACTACTGACCGACCTCTGTTGCACTGACAGAACTGTCTGCCATCTTGGATAATAAGCAGGAAACAGACAGAAGGGCCTCGGGCGTATACAGGCTGGACTAGGTTGTCCTGGTTTGACTCGAGATGAAGACATACTGTAGTATAGAGCTAGCTTAGACGCTCAAACTTGTTGTGCATTGTGATAACACGTTAAGCCCTACGGTACAGTATATACATCCCATTCAGAGAATAGCCGAAATAGCCAACAAGCTCAAAACGTGCCGTGTGTGCATGTACTGTTGATTGGACTTTTGAACGTAGCGTGTGGAAGGAACACGTTATTCCAACCAGTTCCTTTTCCCTCCATCAGGCGCCCCGGCTGGCCAGGGGGAGGCAGTTTAGAGACCAGGATTACTGCAGGGTTTTTGTGAGGTACCTACCCTAATGCCTGTCGGACTGTTAGTACAGTATGTCTAACCACCGTATGCAAACCAAGTTGGTCTAGCCCTAGACCAAGGTGTAAAACAGTTTAAAAAGCCGGCACACAGAACATGACACACACACAATGCCCTTTAAAAGGAGGAGTAACCTCGGTCGTGTCAATTAAACACCAGAAACACATTTTCTTGCACGTAGACGTGACCAGTACACCCACAAAGTCTACTTGTGTCTCACTACAGCACCACACTGCCCAATGGCAGTGCCCACTGTCTGTGGGCCACGCACTGATGAGTTGACTGAATACTGGTGTGTTCAATCAACTCCACACAGCTCACTGATAGGGTGTGGAGCCGACAGAGAAAGGCCATACCTGAGGCGAGAAACAGACCACGAAGCACAGGTGACTACAGCCGTAGCAGAGACCCACACAAGATGCCTTTTCATCCTGTAGCTCTCATTCAACATGCATATCTCCCCCCCCCAACATATTTTTATTTGTGCCACTTTTGTGTTTTATTTAATACAGGAAGCCAAGGGCAGGGAGAGACAAGACGGGGGTTGGATTGGAACCCGCGGTTCCTCGCGCTCGCTGGGAGCATTATGGTCTGCACGTGTGTGCTGGCTGAGTCACCACACACTCATTACTATCAAAGTAACTTCACAGCTGTGTGACTCGCTTCTCTCTCCTAACCCAGGGCAATGCTTGTTAAAACTCCATCCTACACACACACACACACGATAGAGTTAAAAAAGTGATAGCCTCGATACCCAGGCTTTCATTTCGTCTGCGCGAAAGATGAAAGCCTGGAAAAAGCCGTGGGCTGAACCAGTCTAAAAGTGGGAGTCAACCCTTCCGGGTGGGCGTCGCTCTAAATGATGTGACGTAGCGCTGCACTAGGGGGGAGAGGAGGGGCCGGGGGTGACGGACAGATCGATGAGATCCAATCAGGGTGCGCGCATTTCTGAGGCGCGACCCTCCCATCTAGGCCAGAAATGTCTCTGCTTAGGTCAGGCTAAAAGAGTGAGAGAAAGTGAGAGACCATAATAACTATGATGGAATAAGGGAGCCAAGAACATGGTCTCTCTCTGGGCGTAGGGTGAATAATATATGATCATGGGTAATAATTAACAAATGCCTCCCTGGCCCTTGGGCTGAGAGCCAACGTATTCTATGATCACTGGTGCGGGGAGGGAGGGGGGGGAAGAGAGAGAGAGAGAGAGAGAGAGAGAGAGAGAGAGAGAGAGAGAGAGAGAGAGAGAGAGAGAGAGAGAGAGAGAGAGAGAGAGAGAGAGAGAGAGAGAGAGGGAGAGAGAGAGAAAGCCTTGTATCTCCATATACTTAAAGTTTTGTTTATGATGGTGCCTAAAGAAATAGCAGATCTACAAGCTCATTGTAGCCCTGTGAGCTTGTAGAAATCCTATTTTCACTACCGGTATATGAAATAAAAATGTACAAAATGTATCGTCTGTAGTCGTAGTTAAAGTAGCAGATCTACAAGCTATAGTGTTTCTGGCAGTCCAACAGTTTAATCACTCGCTGGGAGGAGACTAAAAAATTGCAGATACAGAGTCGTCGTCGTGATAGTGCTTGAACGCACACGCGTTTATTCACTGGGCACGCAAAAAGTGTGGTTCTTGTGTTACGTGCACGGGAAGCATGCATGCATGGGGCCTTTTGATTTGGTGTAGCTCCAGGGCCCTTGGTGGGGTTGATTGGGCACGGACAGCGATAATGAATTTATTTATATAGCACATTTCTAGACAAAGTCAAAGTGCTTTACATCAAAAGAAAACAACAAAAGATCAGTCCATACAATAGCAGGCATACAAATACAAAAACAAAAAAATGAAAATGACAAAAAAAGGTTTAGGAGAGATTTAAACGTGGATACTGATTTTGCACATCTTAGGTCAGTAGGTAGGGCATTCCAGAGAGTGGGGGCCCGGGTTGCAAAGGCCCTGCCGCCTGATAGGTATTTTTCTTTTGTAGATCTGTGATTTTGGTGGATGACGGTTTTGTGATCTATGACTCAGTGTCCCCTATGGTCTTGCCGAATTATGGATTATGAATTGCCCTGTGACTGACATTTGATGGCAGGCTGTCCCACTGACTTTAAAATAGTATGGTTCTGAGTTAAGATAGTAACACTTTTCCCCTAGCCAGCGTTGGTAGATAAGAGTTGTTTTGTTTCCGTTTGCCATAACACCCAGCCTCTGTGTTTTTGCCCTTGAAGTTATAGTATTCGCTCTAACAGTAACAGACTGGTAAACTGCACTCAATGACGTTCCACTAACTGATATTGCAGGTCCGGATTATCTCTGCCCCGTGAGATAGTTCCTGTGTGCAATATTCGTGACGTCTTGCATTATCTGTCCATTTGTAAACAAATATGTTTTTTGACCTTGTTGTTCGACACATTTTCCGGTGTATTGATTACGGTATGCTATATTAACCATGTTCAATTTGAACATGGAGAGAGATCGTTGTGAAACGCTGTCCGGATGGCATGTCTTCTTCTCTCCCGAAATAATGGTGAATATATCTGATTGAACCTCCCTCTAAGTTCTGCTTGTGCACTGTTGTTCTTCCTTGTGTCTGTCAAATTAATTCTAAGGTATTTTGGTTAACTCTGTTATACTCTGACTTTTACTCATTATAGCCTAAAAGGTTTTTATAACCATTTCTGTAAAGTTACTAAGCACTCTGCTTCTATTCTGGTAAAGAGTATTTATGGTACTTGGATTACTTTCTAAAGTATTTATACAGTTCCGGTGTTCCGGAGCTCTCTCTAGCTCTAGCTCTCTAAGCTATCGATCCTAAGCTATTATTAATTTATACAGTCCTTGTTTTATATAGTCTTTAAAGTATTTTAGAGATAAATTTAAATACCCATCACCGCCCTTAGTGACGACAAGCTGAGCTGTAGGGGACCTGAGTGGGCGATGATATAAATAGGCCACAAAAGGAATGGTTTTGGAGATTTAGACACCCGACTGTGACAATAATATTCCCCTCCTCTCTGAGGATGTTGGCTTGGCTGGACGGCAGAGACCGTTTTTTTGTTTTGTTTGGCCAGCTGCTTGTAAAGCATCATGTCTGTCTCTATAGGCTGCCTCTCTAAGCCAATGGGAGACTTACCGATAAAACCCATAGTTTGAACGTCGCAAAATGAAGCCGTATTTGCTGCATATGTTGAACGCCGCAACGTGAAGCCGTATTGGCTGCATATTCTGAACGCCGCAACGTGAAGCCGTATTGGCTGCATATTCTGAACGCCGCAACGTGAAGCCGTATTGGCTGCATATTCTGAACGCCGCAACGTGAAGCCGTATTGGCTGCATATTCTGAACACTGCAACGTGAAGCAGTGAGCTGAGGCTGCGGCACACACACTGATTATAGAGGTCCAAAATACAATGTCTCATTCTTAACCCATTCTGACCTGAGATCAGATTCTAAAAATGTCAGTCGTTCTTCGATTTTTCAAAAAATAGCAGACCTACAAGCTCGTATCGCGCCACTCGGTGGCGCGATATGAGCTTGTAGATCTGCTATTTTTCAATAGCTAAAGCACGACATGATGCCAACACCAAAATGGGTGCCCGGTCAGAATGGGTTAAGCCAATAATTTGATGTTCAGCGGCGGTTCCCAATGAAGGCACAAAGGAGACTCTTTGTATCTGCATAGGGAACTGCTGCTACAACATGCTGTTATACTGTATAGATGGGTATATAGGCCAGTGTCCGCTGCAAGTTGCAACACAAAGGTGAAGGCTGGCTGTCATTACGGTGTGGGAAGCTGAATAGAGCTGAAAGAAATGTTGCGAGTTCACCGCACAGTTCCAGGTGTATGAATAGCGTGCATTAATAAAATAGATCTTTCCTTGTCTGTGTGTGAGTGAGGACACACAGACACACTCCTCTCCCCCAAGATTCATGATTTGTATACTTTGCTGTGAGTTACTTTTCAGGAAATCTAAATAATATCCAGTGTGCTAAGGGATCAAATGTAGTTATGCAAGCAACCGAGCTGCCAACTTGCGCAAGTACTGCCGACTTCTACAAACGTACTCTCGGCCCCTGCATAAAAGTAAAGGCGAAAACAAACAAATCCGACATTATTACAAAATACAATTATTTTGCTACAACAACCCACCCAACCAACATTGAAACATATCTTAATTACGTCACCATCATATCTTAATTAAGTCACCATCATATCTTAATTAAGTCACCATCAACAGCCAATTAGGGACCACCGAGGACAGGCCTACATACGAACATACAGTACCATACATAATGTACGCAGCCAACCCCCATAAGGAGTGCAGTGCCCGGAGACAGTTGGACCCACGGTGGTTGTCCAGAACCACCACAAAAGCCCTCTGGACAGGGCCCCGGCTGCCCATGCTCACAACATGATCACAACACTCCATATTTGGGCAAGCCTGACACAGAACTGACACAGAGAGACAGATACAGAAATCAATTCACCATGTCTCTGTACGTGTGTATGTACGTCTGTAATCCACATGACTCTAGAACCGTTCGCCCCACCGACTTGCGGGTTGTTCTGACATCACAATGGTGTTCCGACATTTGCACAGACCCCATATTTGGGCATGCCTGACAAAGAACTCCACATATGGTCATAAGGGACAAAGACATAATTGGGTGGGCATTCATTTCCAACATGCATCGTTCCAAGCAGCCCAGCCCATTGGCACCGCTCTAGTGCTATAAAATCCACAGATAGACATACCCTTGCATCTTTTCTGCACAGATCATACTAGGCAAGCATTTGGAGAAAATATGCAAACATGCACCAAAAAAAGCTACAAACTCATGCACAATGCATTGTAAACAACACATTGTGAGATTGTAAATAAGCGATTTCCGAGGTTCGAGATTTTCGATTTTCGAGGTTGGTGTAGATAGAGGAAAAGAAATATAGACCCCCAATCAATAAAGTAAAATGTTTATATAGTTGTATAAGTGGTTAACTGACTGGAGCACCTGCATCAGTGAACATCAAGCAATAAGCAGCGTTTGGAATCACCAGCACGCAAAGACTGCCCCCGTTAACGGGAATGAGGTATGGTCTCTGAACTGGATGCTCATTACCCAAGTAATTAAATGTTACATAATGCAATCTGTTCATGAGTTATGGGGTCTTTCTTTCCCTTTTTTTCTCTTTTTCTTTTTGGGGGTTGTTGTCGAGTACAAAGGGTGCCGGGGAAGTATAATTTCACAGGTGAGCGCTCCCTCGTGTTTGCTTAACTAGGGGCAGATGGCGGCGGAACAGACGGCGAATACAAAATGACATTAGAGCATGCCTTCAAATCAGTGTTGTTTTCGTCGACTAAAACAAGACGAATTTTTTTCGTATACTACCTTTTTCCACTGACAGAAACTAAATGAAAACTAAGGTATGCTGACTAAAACTAAGACTAAATATACTGACAATATAGTCAACAAATTAAAACTAGACAAAAGATTTAGGAAGGGACTGGGAGATCCAGTATAAGTCATTTACAATTCGTTGCATGCTGAAAATTGCCGATCTACAAGCTCACAACTGGGCTGTAAATACAGTCATTACAACAGCATCAAGGCCCACCAAAATACATTTTGTTCGACTAAATCAACTAGATTTAGTCGACTAAAATCTTATGATATTTAGTCGACTAACACTAGACCAACACTATATTCCAGCTGACAAAAATGTGACTAAAACTGAATGAAAACTAAAATCAAAATTTGCTGCCAAAAACAACACTGCCCCGTGCCTTCAAATCTAATTTCGTAAAACAGTCCCCGTGTTCTGCACGGGGACAGCTAAGGGGAAGAGGCAGCTGAAAAGCTCCAGCATATACTGTAGGCTTTGAATTCAGTTTACAAATAAAGGTTATAAAAATGAATAAATCGGGCGGCAGGTATGGCTGGCTGCAGCAGAGATGTCAGTGTTCGAGGGATATCTCACTTTAAAATGGACGGAATGGAAACATCACGGCCCCTTGACACATTGGGACATTCTGATGCGTGAGGGCGAGGGGCTGTGATTTTTCCATTACTTTTTACTTTCATGGAGGTGGACGGACGTTCATGACGTCACCTGCGTAAGCCCGGACCTCAAAAACGTCCACTCCCTCGAGCCATTGAGTTATAATTATACTTCCGGCAGTCTTCCGGGTGCTTCAAAACACCACGGAGCAACTTCCATTGAAATGAATAGCGGGGGGCGGGGCTAACGCTCCGGTTCGGTCTCTATCCTTTATATCTCTATGACACAGACGTGAAAAACTGTGCATTAAGCCACAGCATCATGGCGTTTCCCATCCACGTATGTAGGCCTACGTATATGCATATAAGTGCTATGTATTGAAATGCAGCTTAGTTACATTTTAGCAGCAACTTACAACTTCGTTTACTTCAAAAATAAAATCACACCCGTGTGAAGTGAGGGGCACTATATCCTTTCATACATCGAACATCATCCCGGCCAATCACAATTTGCGTCCTTATTTTTCCGTCCTCACTTTTTATCCTCAATAACAGAGCAATCTAGTAAGATTGCGGCGACATGCTTTGATCTCGCCGGTGCCACACTAGCAGGGCTATAGTTCCAAACATTAGAACTATCCCATTGAGATCGAATGAGCGCTTCCGCATTCCATTGTTACAATGGGAGTCAACACTAGTGTCGCCACTCTCTTCCTATATATGGTTAGGGTAATAATAGGGTTAGGGTAATAATAATATTACTCTGCTCAATACGTACATTGCTCAGCCAATCACATCATCACTATATGCGTGCTCAGCCAATCAAATCATTGCCATGGGGTACACACAATCACACAAAGCTGGGCATAGAGGGGGCTAGCTCCCCTCAAACATCATGCACGTTCGGCCATCCAAAAAATGGTTATTGTTCGGTTGTAGTATGAAGTCTACAGCCATCTTTAGAGAAACTTATCAGCCAAATTTGCTACTTGAACATGCAACCGTGTTTTTGTTGGTGTTATTAGCATCCTCTGGTGGACAGAAATGGTATGTGAAGAGGCTGATGTTCCTTCATGTAGGTTTCTATCCAATGTTGTGGATACACTTGTGTGACTTGAGATAATTTGAATGATTGGAACTCTTGCCACATTGTCTAATGTTTTTTCTCCAGTGTGGATTTGCTAGTGTCTCTTCAGGTTCATTAAAACACTAAAACTCTTTACAGATGTAAGATCTTTCTTCAGACCAGATCTATACTCTTGCAGGGATCCTGGAGAAGGCCTGGGCATATCCGTTCTACATGTGTTTTGTGGATTTGGAGAAGGCATATGACCGGGTCCACCGGAAGGTTCTGCGGGAGTACATATGTGGTGAGGGGGACCTTGTTGAGGGCCATCCAATCTCTGTACTCCTAAAGCGAGAGTTGGGTCCATGTACTCGGGAGTAAGTGGAATTTGTTTCCGGTGGGGGTTGGCCTCCACCAGGGCTGTGCATTGTCACCGATCCGGTTTGTGATTTTCATGGACAGGATCTCAAGGCGAAGTCATGGCAGAGAGGGTATATACATACCCTCTCTGCCATGAGCTAAGTTGCTTCACAGATTTTTGTCACCACCAGGCCAAAGGCCTGGGGAGAGAGTATGTTACGATACAATCATACACAGACCTGAAAAACAGTGCATTAAGCCACGGCATGATGGCATCATGTGGTCAAGCCGGATCTGTCTGATATTTCATATTCCATCCTAATTGGCTAACAATGGCTTTGCTAACAAAGCCTCAAATCATGAACGCAGCGTGCAATTTACGTGAAATCTTTCATGGACTTTCCTACTAGGATGAGGGATATATCCCACCCTTTTCACATTGGCCTGTTATAGCGCCACCAACAGGTGGATTTTTGCAAGACACATTTTTGGAACAAAATGCCTCAAATCCTCCAAATGCCATTGAAGGCATGAGAAGAAATGGCACCTTTTTCACATTGGCCTATTATAGCACCACCAGGAGGCCACAACCTGACCTGCCCTGGTGGAGACCTGTGCCCCGAAGGCCACTTTATCTAGTTGCAGATTATGTGGTCCTGATGGCACCATCGGTCCAAGACCTTCAGCTCTCACTGGACCGGTTTGAAATCGAGTGTACTGCGGCTGGGATGACGATCTTGCATCTCCAAATTTGAGGCCATGGTTCTCAGCAGGAAACCGATGGATAGTGCAGTCCAAGTAGGGAATGAGACATTACCCAAGGTGAAGGAGTTTAACTATCTCGGGGTCTTGTTCACAAGTTGCCCCCGTGACCTGACTACAGATAAGCTGTTCAAGATGGATGGATGGATCTTTCTCCAGGTGTATTTTCAAAGCAAATGCACAACTGAAACTCTTGTCACAATGTTTACAATGGAAAGGTTTTTCTCCAATGTGGATACACTGGTTTTTATTCAAGTCACCTAACTGATTGAAACTCTTTTTACACTGTTTACAGTGGTAAGGTCTTTTT
Source organism: Protomyctophum parallelum (assembly GCF_964188405.1). NCBI lineage: Eukaryota > Metazoa > Chordata > Actinopteri > Myctophiformes > Myctophidae > Protomyctophum > Protomyctophum parallelum. Next base: position 10,193,524 of record NC_139702.1, read on the forward strand.
CTCCCGAGTGGATACGTTGGTGTGTCTTCAAGGCACTTAAATTACTGAAACTCTTGTCACAATGTTAACAATGGTGAGGTCTTTCTCCCGTGTGGACACGCTGGTGTGACTTCAGGGTACTTAAAAGACTGAAACTCTTGTCACAATGTTTACAATGGTAAGGTCTTTCTCCCGTGTGGACACGCTGGTGTGTCTTCAGGTTACTTAACTGACTGAAACTCTTGTCACAATGTTTACAGTGGTAAGGTTTTTCTCCCGTGTGGACACGCTGGTGTCTCTTCAGGGTACATAAATGACTGAAACTCTTGTCACATTGTTTACAGTGGTAGGGGTTCTCTCTCGTGTGGATACGTTGGTGTGTCTTCAAGGCACTTAAATGACTAAAACTCTTGTCACAATGTTTACAATGGTAAGGTCTTTCTCCCGTGTGGACACGCTGGTGTGTCTTCAGGTTACTTAACTGACTGAAACTCTTGTCACAATGTTTACAGTGGTAAGGTTTTTCTCCAGTGTGGACACGCTGGTGTATTCTCAAAACATTTAGACAATTGAAACTCATGTCACATTGTTTACAGTGGAAAGGTTTTTCTCCTGTATGGATACGCTGGTGTGTCTTCAAGTCACCCAACTGATTGAAACTCTTGTTACACTGTTTACAATGGTAGGGTTTCTCTCCCGTGTGGATACGTTGGTGTGTCTTCAAGGCACTTATATGACTGAAACTCTTGTCACAATGTTTACAGTGGTAAGGTCTTTCTCCCGTGTGGACATGCTGGTGTGACTTCAGGTTATGTATCAGACTGAAACTCTTGTCACAATCTTTACAATGGAAAGGTTTTTCTCCTGTGTGGATACGCTGGTGTCTCTCCAGTTGACTTAAAAAACTGAAACTCTTGTCACAATGTTTACAGACGTGGGGTTTGCATCCTGTGTAAGTCATCTCATGAGTCTTCACTTCTCCTGGCCGAGTTACAATAGTCTTGGTAAGCTGTTGATGACGGCGCAATCTTGGTTGGTTTGTGTCTTGTTTCTGGCTGTTTAGAGGGCTGTTGATCGTCTGACAGGCTTTTGGGGGGATCTGGCCATTGCCCTGCATTTGGCAGTCCAGCTCATTGTCGCCCCTCTTTGTGTGTTCATGAAGGTGGACCTGAGACGTTAAGCCATATGGACGCTCATCAAAGCTGACCTGAGTCTGGGGAGACCTCATACCTTACAGGAGTAGTGGGCAATTCTCAGAAAGGCTGTTATGGACTGTGATGAGATGGGGCACTTATACTCATTTCTAGCCAATGCTTCAACTCTCCAAGTCTCTCATAGAAATATATTCCAGACTCTTTCTGAAATCTTTAAAAAGAAAACTGTTTATATAGGATGAGTTCAGGGCTGGTCGACGTCACACACAATTCAAACCATCACGATGCATGACTAACAACACCACTTTGTTCAAGTGCCGCTGCAGTTTGTGCATGTGTCCTGAATTTGGCACCATCTTATTAGAATGCGGTTTCAAACATCGGGTTCAGGGACCACCAGGGATCCAAATTGACCTTTACGGTCGGTGTAAAAATGGAACCAAATGGAAACTTACGGATCCGTCTTTCCAGTTTCTGGATCGACTGAGGCACCTGTGTACTTAAAGGTATATTCAGTGATTTCACTTAATTCAAATATCACTTATTTTTTTGTTTTGTTGTGATAATCCTCCCTACTATAGAGTGTGCTGGCCATATAAGGAGTTCATCCCTGTCCCCAGTTAACCCCTGGGGGTCAAAAAAACCTTTTTTTGACTCTCTATCCTGATTGGACGAAAGGCTGGGTCCCACAGCCAAAAACGAAACCTAAGGTTTTTTGAGTGAAATCACTGAATATACCTTTAACAACCACTGTTTGTGTTCAATTGGGGAATTGTTTTGTTCACAGCACAGATGTCTTGAGTGGCTTACATTTGGCTACACTAAACACAGGTATCCGGAGAAATCACCAGTTTTACGACTCGCCGCGGTTTAGTGCATTTTAGTTTTACTTCACCTTCATTTAAATTGCATTGAATTGAGAGAGAGGATAGTTTAGTTTAGAGTTTACACTAGATGAAGTAGGAATGCTAAAGTTTAAACACCAAAGTAACGAAACAATGTAATAAATTAGTAAACAATATCCTGAATTAGTAGGCCTACTATCATTGGTATTCACATACTCAACTTTGTATCATTATCTAGCTGACCATTTCATTGAACAAAATAATTTGATCACTTTGGAAATTAAATATAACATCTGTGGGGTTGACATACGACACTGATGAAGACAGCATGTTAGCATGAAAAAAATTAAATAACGGAGGTGGGTCGCACACACCAAGACTGCAGTTCAGTTCATATTTGAACAGGGACAAACTTTTCCAGCCTTCATCAGTGTCTAGCCGAAACGTTTGGATAGCCGAAACGTTTGTCCCTGTTCAAATATGAAATAAAAAACTATTTGAACTGAAGTGTGTGCGACCCACTACCGTTATTTTGATATGTTTTGAACGGGTAGCACACCTACAGTCAGAGTGTGGTGGTCACATGAAGAGCATAACCATGAAGACATTAACAGTTTCCGTGCCGCGAATGGATTACTCCAGGTTAATGTCGCTGCCGTATCGGACATACCCGCCTTTTGTTTTATGTGTTTAATCCGCCGTAATGTAATGAATCAAAAGAAAATCCGTCTTCGTCGCGGAGTATGAGACTGGATGGCTTCGCTGTGATGACGAAACCGGAAATCGTCACATGCTGTGGGCTGCTAGGGCTTCTGGGAAATTGAGGCCAATGGAAATGCATTGGTTGCAACGCCTCATTGAAACCAATCTTGTGTGCGTCTTCCGGGTGCACCAAGATGGTGGATGCTACACACAGATCATAACAAACCACGGGAGCTTTTTTTGATGGATTTTCGCGGATTAAAAGCCCAAATAATTCAGCGTATGCTCTAAAGGTAATACAACAATCTCGGCAGTGAAGGGGGGTTGATTAAAATGCGGGTTAATCGTAAAAAACAGTCAAACTGTTAATGAAGATTTTTTTGCTGCGGCAAGTTGGTAAACTGTCGAGTTATCCGGTATCCAACACACACGCGTGAACTTTAGTGTATTTGTAGCGTATCCGTACACTGAAAATAGACAGTATTATGTAAAAATAAAGTATTATGTTCAACAGTGTTGTGAAGTGGACCAGTGGTTCTCAAAGTGGATCCCCAGGCGTCCTTGGAGGGGGTCCCCAGCCACATTTGTTACCGTGACTATTTAAAATGGCGCCGCTCAAAAATAGCAGAAAGTCCGTCTACATATTACGTACATTTTCCCACGTAAACTTTCCCATTTAATGTTTGTGTTGCCACAGATTTACGTCATATTTGGCAGACATTTTACCTAATTTCTCCTTTCATTGTCAATGGCAAATATGAGACGTGTGGGTACAAAAGCTGAATATGTGATTGGTTAGCCGATTTGCTCGTCCACATATGACGTAAATGTTCCCTTCATTGTCAATGGCATTTAATGTTTGTTGCCACAAATTTACATCATATTTGGCGAACATTTGACCTAATTTATCGATAACTTGTATTCCCACATTCATGCTTTGTGTTTTTGTAAATTAATGCTGATGTGTGATGAAAGTGAACTGGTTAGTCTGTGCGTTTTATACAACATTTAACCAATGAAAAGTCAAAACAAGAGATTGTGACTTAATTGGATTCATTGATTGGGACACAGGTTCTATTTTCCATTTCCTGGAATGTAACTATTATGGACATATGACGTTTCCACTCGACAGTCATCTTCACGAACATCAATCATCTTCAACTCTCTCTCCGTCATCAGGCTTTATGCACAGACAGGAAACTCAGATGACCGACAGTGGCCAGTCATTCGTAGACGGTCAAAGACCGGACCCAGGGATCGGCGTCGGGAACAAGCCAGTGGGCTCTGGAAGTAGCATCATCGTCAGCCCCCGACAGAGGGGGAACCCCGTTCTGAAGTTTGTGCGGAGCGTCCCGTGGGAGTTCGGCGACGTCGTACCAGACTACGTCATGGGACAGACGACATGCGCCCTCTTCCTCAGTATCCGGTACCACAACCTCAACCCCGACTACATCCACGAGCGCCTCAAACAGCTGGGACGCGGCTTCACCCTGCGGGTGCTGCTGGTCCAGGTGGACGTGAAGGACCCCCACCACGCGCTGAAGGAGCTCACTCGCATCGGAATCATGGCCGACTGCACTCTCATCTTAGCCTGGAGCCCGGAGGAGGCGGGACGCTACTTGGAGACGTACAAGTCCTACGAGAAGAAGCCCGCCGATCTTCTGAAGGAGCGCGTGGAGAAAGACTATCTGTCCACGGTGACCGACTTCCTGACGACCGTGAAGTCCATCAACAAGACCGACGCCATTACACTCTTGTCTACCTTCTCCACTGTCGAGGGGATCATCGTCGCTTCTAAAGAAGACCTGGGCCTCTGTCCAGGCTTAGGACCGCGAAAGGCCAGATGTCTGTATGATGTGCTCCACCAGCCCTTCCTCAAGTCTAAGAAGAAAGACAGCTGAACAAATGTACCAGATGTACATGCTCACAACTCGTCACAGTCGCTTGTTGATCAGTTATTTTCAAATACCCGCTGGAACCCGTTCAACTCTCAAGGACCCTTGAACTGTTCTCCAAATATTACACACAACACATTGACTATATTTCCAAGGTCTGTGCTATAGACTCAATTTCATATTTTATAACAATTAAAACTGTTTGGTGCAATGGATATACTATTAAAATCACACCTGTGTGAAGTGAGGGACACTTTAAACAGTAGATCATCTCATTCTGGCCATATACACGGCAGAGATGGTGCCCCAACTGGGTTGACACATGATCCCCAGACCATCCATAACATGATGCATGATCTTGTATTTGTTTTGTTTGCCTGTTTGTTTAAGGTTTTCTTTTTACTTTGACTCCACAGTCCTAGCAATAGAAGGTCCAGGACATCATCATCCTCCTCCTCACAGATCTACTCAGAGGGAAAGACTCTCTCAACTTTGTCATCCATCCTCATCGGATGCAGTGATCCTTCTTGTTTGTGCACGGAACACACACAGCCATTTTCATATTAAAAATACCTCATTAAGGAATATGATCTTCCTTTATTGGTGAGAAAGGAAAAGCCAAAATGGTCTGTTGCGTGGAAACCTCACATGTCCAAAACTGTTACTGTTCAGGAGTCAAATTCAAGTAGTAGCAGCAAAAGTAGCGGATCTACATGGCTCAAATCTGAACGTATGGATCTGCTACTTTTGATGCATTTGTGACACTATGATCAAGTAGGGCGTTTATTTACGAAAAAAAAGGTTTAAAGAATTATGGAGATAAGAGGTTACTGCCACGACAGCAACGAGATGAAAAAGTTGCAGCTGTTGGCAGTGGGGGCGTACCGCGTACCAATTGTTATTTCATGCATGCTCCGTTTGGGAGGAATTACTTTTGAAAGCCAAAGAGTTTATTAGAGGTAATGAATGGGGGCCCCGGAATGATGACACTGCTTTCTTCTCTGCCTGACAATGACTCCATCACTGACTGTAATCGTGGATATAAATGCAAATTGCACGCCCGCATATAATACTTAATTTTATTTCTGTTGAGCTCCTCTAACCCACTAAAACCAGGAAAGCATTGGTCATTTTAGCTTTTATAGCAACTAGAAAACTAGGATTTATTAATTTCTTTCATACCATACATCTTCTAATCTTCTCTTCTGGGGGTCCCTGGCACAAAACATTCAGATGGGGCGTCCGCAGCCAAATACACATCATTTTGGAGGTCTAACTACTGATTTGTAGAATGGGCTAATGCAGTAAGAAGTCACCGTGGGCTTCATTTGACATGATATAAAAAAATGGAGACAAATGTGAATCGATGCCCTGTGAACACATAACCAGTATGTCTGTTCTCACTGTATCGGATACTGTATGATTGCTTGAATTCATTACGCAGGCATGAAATACGCAACAGCATGGCCATAATACTGATGTATTGTTGTGTCTGTTATGAGGGCTGGCTGCATTAAAGGAAGGTGTGGTCGCTGGTATAAATCCTACACCAGTAAATATTAAGAGTGTAAGTCGGGTAAATGGAGGGTCATTGACATGAGGAAAAAAAGCTTGATAACTGTACCCATTTTGTTTGTGTGCGTGCGTCCTACTGTCATAGGCACAGCCCATTTTTTGAGAGGTGCTAGCCCCTCCTATGCGCAGCTTTGTCTGTTTGTGTGTAGCCCATAGCGATGATTTGATTGGCTGCGCACCCCATAGCGATGATTTGATTGGCTGTGCAAAGTATGTATTGAGATCTGAGGATAAAAAGTGAGGACAGAAGAGTGAACAAGGAAAAGTGAGGACACAATTGTGATTGCCCGTAATGAGATGATGTATCATGATAAGAACGCCCCACACTTCACACGGGTGTGCTTTTTTACATTAATGTTACATTTTATATTTAACATTCATTTAAAAATGAGGTTCCACGCCACGGTCTCCTGTGCACAAGCTATTTGGGGATACAGTATGTCAGTGGTTCGTAAAAGTGGGGTCTGAGACCCCCAGGGGTAATTGAAGGGATTCCAGGCCGTCTCCAGCCTAATGGTTGATAGTCTGTTAGGAACCAAATGAACCCTTAAGGCCTGGGCTCCACCGAGTGCGTTGCGTTGCGTTTGGACGGCGTCAAAAAATTAACCGGTGCAAACGGGTAACCGTTGGCAGTGGAGCAGCCTTCATTGATTAAAAAGGTAACATTCGCTGACGCTGACGGACGCGCAATGGCTGCAGTGGAGCTTCGGCGTTACAGGTCTGTAACTCTGAGTGTACAAATGGAACATTAATGTCCAGCTGCTAAAGCAACATGCTGTTGACCTGAGCCAGAGGCGAGATGGCATGCTGAAGCAACTCCAATATTTGCACTTTCTTGCGTGGCAGGTGCTTGTCAGGGGACACGAGGATAAGGGGTGAAACCTCCATCTGACTACCTTAGTGGCAAAAACTAAACGTTATGGGAAGTTTCAAAGTCTCAAGTCCTTTTCCCATGACATCTTGAATAAACTGATAATACGCTGTTGCTCAATATCACAGGTGGCATTATGGCGTTATGCCGTTAATAATGGGTGAGACGAAGGGACATAAGTGGGTAAAAAGACGGTAAGAAGTGTAAGCTTGAATTTCCCTTTAATAGAACACACACACACAGGTTCTCTCAGCACTTCATTTCCTGTGTTGTCCTCAGGGCACCTCCCTGGTGGACAGCCATGGTCATGCGATGCATATCTCTGTGTCCTCCTGCCCTACAACACATCTGAGCAGCTGCTACTGCTGAGGCCTCAAAACCTTTTATCTGCTACACACACACACACACACATGCACGCACGCACTCATGCACGCGTGGGTGCACACGCATCAAAAGCTAACACTCCCTTTATGTGGAAACTCAAAAGAAATGACAAGGCAAAGTGCAGTAACTACTTTTTTGGACACACCGACATATTTGTGTATCCCAAAGGTCAACTTAGCCTTCGTGATTCGAGGGGATAAACAATTACTTTGATAACATATGATTTACAATTAGTGTAATATCACTTAATTCATTTGCTAATACCTCATTTGGCTGACCTGTTGAAACACTTTTAAACTCAATATATAATAAATAATATTATAAGACCCCGGGGCAGACCAAGGCGCAGTTGGAGGAAACAAATCGTCTCACTGGCCTTGGAACATCTCGGGTTCCCACTAATGTTGCTCTGGAGAGGGGAAGTATGGAACACTCTGTGGAGCTGTTGCCCCGGCGACCCAACTACGGATAAGCGGTTGAAGATGGATTGATGGATAATAATAATGTGATGATAAATAACAGACATTCTTTTGTAGTCACTGCACTTTGGATTTGTAGGGAGCCGAGTAGTAGTAGTAACAGCATGGCTCGTAGAGGCCTACAACAGTCTGTCCACGGCTAATCTCACAAACTGCTGGACCGAACAGCACCAAATATCTTAAGGTGCGTTCAGACTTGGGTGGTTAGAGCGGCACATATACATACAAAGACGAGAATTGCGCAAACGGGCGCGGCGCGGCCTGGCGTTGCACAAACGGGATGAACCGACGCGAATATATATATATATTCAGGTCTGAACGCAGATTTTTTATGCACACTGCCAGTAGGCCAAGGAGTACATCCCAGAATAATTTTAAAATATTTTTTTATGTTCCTTTATTTCATATTGCGTGAATTCGTAATCTCAGATCCACCATCCTGCCATCGCTCCATATTTAGCAAAGACATTTGTCCATGTCCATGTTTTGGGCCAGGGCAGGTTTCCCCATACAGGTTTCCCCATACAAGACTTGTTTTAATAATTGCCCAAATATGTGGTTATATCTATGACATATCTGTGACACGTCATATATATGTCAGAGATATGTCATAGGTGACTGAAGACATAAGACTGGCCATGAACTTAGCCAGCTGCACAGGTACAGAGCTACTGAACACAATGGTCATGTCCGGAACGACGTTCATGCAACCTTACTCTTCGGATGCCCTTCAATCTTGCATGCGCATTTTCCACGTTTGCCACATTTATTGAAGAAAGGAACCTGCAGATAAGGTGATAAGTGAGGAAAGAATAGAATCCGTCAGTACTGTTGAGTTGCCTCTCTCTATAGGACATAAAGCCACTGTTGGTGCATGTCGGCCTGCTGATCCGTTTATATTTGGGTTTCGTCCACCAATAGGCCAAAGGACAAAGATTTATGCGAGTAGCCAACAGCTGTGCATCTACCGAGAATAAGCTGGCAAGCTAGAGCCGTTTGCACATCAGTTAACATTTGTACGTTTATCGTTTTTCTGTTGTACTGGCCGGGTTACATTTTTATAATTAATATCTGTCATAATTCTTACATTTCTAGTGTTACTAGCAGCTGCAGATAGTATAGGCCTATAGTATTTATCATTTCACAAACGGATACGTGACAAAATACCTTGCTGAAAGAGTGTATTGCCTTTGGGTTAGTTAGCCTAATTGTTTATTTACATATTTTCATTTTAAAGACGTTTGCAATTGAATTGGCTCATAACTTGCTGAATCTACCGTGGTTCAGGGAGCACTGTAACCGCACAAAGCCGTTTTTCCACCGATTACATTATTGTAGAGCACAGAAGTCGACGGTATATCATTTATCTTGGATTGTTGTTGTAGCCATAGCTGTGCACAAAGAAAAGATGAGTGGACATGGCACACATTCAGAAAAGGGACTCAATACTAGTCTAATATGTCAAGATCTGTATGCGTGTGATCGTCCTAAGGAGGCTGAGTTTGAATGTAATGGGTGCAAGACCTGCTTGCCGTGCATTGTGCACTGTGAGTTCGGGCCCCATGACCGGGAGCATCTGAAGAACCATGACAAGGTTCAGGCAGGGCCTGGCCATGTCCCCCATTGTGACAACTGCAACGGAGGTAATGGAAGCTTGGACAATGTCAAACGGCATATGTCTGTGGTCTGCTGCCACAACTGTACGGTGAGCTTGTGCCAAGACTGCCATAAAGGTACCCACATTGGAGGTAAAGAAAATAAACATTGGCTCAAATGGTATCCTCTGTCAGAGAAACCTGCCGAGGTCGACTCGGCCCTGCCCTCTTCCATTCAAGCAGCCGATGAGACCAAAGCTCAGGGAGAAAAACTGCTGCAGCACGTGTCCAGTTTTCTCCTGGTCAACGAGAAGGATGAAATCCAAATCAGGGATGAAGCAGCGTTCCTGAAGAAACTTAATTGTGAACATGACCTATTGCTGAAGGTGGTGTCCATCTTTGGCAACACGGGAGATGGCAAGTCCCACACCCTGAACCACACGTTCTTCACGGGCAGGGAGGTGTTCAAGACCTCCCAGACACAGGAGTCCTGCACAGTGGGGGTGTGGGCCGCGTTTGACCTGATCCACAAAGTGGTAGTCATTGATACAGAGGGTCTGCAGGGGAACAGCTCCAAACAGGGCCAGGGGACCCGCCTCTTACTCAAGGTACTCGCAATTTCTGATCTCATCATCTACCGCACCTGCGCTGACCGTCTCCACGACGACCTCTTCAAGTTCCTTGGTGATGCGTCTGATGCCTACCTGAAGCACTTCCCCCTGTCCACCCCCGGCCCTGCGGTGATCATATTTCATGAAACGGTCCACACCAATTTACTTGGTTCAGTTAATGCAGAGTCTGTGGTTCGGCTACTTAAGGAGCGCTTTAAGAAGCTGGGTAATTTCCCAAAAGCCTTCAGTTCTGTCCAGTACCAGGGTACACAGACCCCCAGGCCTCCCACTGACTTCCGTGGCCTGCAGAATGTGCTAGAGCAGCTCCTGGACAATAACACCAGCCGCTCCTCTCGCACTCCCGGGGTCATCTTCGAAGACCTTCAGGCCCTGAGTGAGCGTTTCAATGGGGAGATCGCAGATGGCCTTGTAGGCCACAGTTGCTTCTTCCCTGATGAGTATTTCGCCTGTTCAAACACTTGTCTCAGTTGTGGCTCGGGCTGCGAGAACAGCATGAACCACTTCGAGGAAGGAATATGCCACGACACCAAGCAGCGCTGCCGCTACTCTGCACAGTATGACAATTGCATTTACACTTGCAAGGCTTGTTATGAAGAAGGGAAGGACGTTGTGGTAGTATCCAAGACCTCTGCCTCCTGTGACTCTCCGTGGATGGGTCTCGCCAAGTACGCCTGGTCTGGGTATGTGGTTGAATGTCCAAACTGTGGAGTGATCTATCGAAGTCGTCAGTTCTGGTATGGAAACCAGGACCCTGTGGAGACAGCCGTTCGCACCGAGATCCAGCACATATGGCCAGGGTTTAATGGCTTCTTGAAGGACAATACCAATGCCGGGCAGCGTCTTTTGGATGAAGTCAACTCGGTGGCCCAGTCTGTGTCAGAGATCAGTGTGAAGCCAGCCAAGGCCGTAACCTCCTGGCTGACGGATCAGATCGCCCCGGCTTACTGGAAGCCCAACTCCCTCATCTCGGCGTGCCATAAGTGTAAGGCAGTCTTCCAGGACAATTACACCAAGCATCACTGCAGGGCGTGCGGGGAGGGCTTTTGTGACGGCTGCTCTTCGAAAGCCACGCCCATCCCAGAGAAAGGGTGGGGTCTGGGCCCCGTTCGAACCTGCGACGTCTGCTTTGAGAAGAGAGCTTCACAGGCAGAACTGCGGGTTAAGCTCAGGACAGAGGAGGGCGGAACACTGGCGAGGCGGGTTGGAGAAGCAGTGACCAACACGTTAGTCACTGCTATCGACGTCCCCCTTGGCCTGGTGAAGGACGCTGCCCGTCCGGCATACTGGGTGCCTGACCAGGATATCGTACTCTGCCACAACTGCCAAAGCAACTTCAGTGCCATGCTGTCCAAGCACCACTGTCGCGCCTGCGGGCAAGGTGTCTGTGATGACTGCTCCCCAGATCGTCGAGCAGTTCCCTCACGGGGCTGGGACCACCCTGTAAGGGTGTGCATTAGCTGTAACCAGAAGCCTGGAGACCTTTAAAAAGGAATATCCACTCACTCACTCAGCCTAAAATCGAGCTCAAATTTTATTTCTGTAATCGTGACATATTTTCAACAAAAAAAGGATCTCTGTCAGTCACGGCGATGGGCTTTTGAGCTCAACTAGCTTTTGGGAATCGCAGATTTGAATGTTGAAAAGTAACAAGACGGGATCCAATAATGGCATGACTTCCATGTGTCCAGTCTGCTATGTTGTTAATACTATGATTTCAGTCAGCTCCATATTTAGGCAAAGTTTCAGCCCAATTCAACTTCAACTCACATCCAGTTTTTAGCATTCCAAAAGTAAAAAGAAATAAAGAAACAAGAAATGTTGCACTGATCAGTCGACTGTAGCAGTTTGCAAAATGAACCCTTGACAGACAGACGGCAAATTGTTTTGCACAATAATGACTGAGGATGTTTTTGTTTTTAGTTTTTTTGTCATCGTGCCACGGTGCCAATTCCCCCTCACCACACATTCATGTGTTTTGCCACCATTGTATTTTCTTTATTTCATCTGGACTTTAGCTGATCTGTCCTGTTTCTGTGTTGCAGAGTATTCCCAACACTTTTGACAACTTTTAATCATTATAGCTATAATCATTATAAATAACCTTTTTGTCTATCGATTACTCACCTCATGAAGAATTGAATTCATGGATTTTTTTAAAGTTTTTGTCGCATTTCTAAGCCATTAATTTGAAGACCAGCAGTGGTTCTCTATGGAGACGCAAAGAGTCTCCTTTGTTTTTCAGAGAACAAGAAAGGCAGCCTCGTCAGACTGCCGTGCACGTATCTCAAATTATAATAGCCGCCCTACAAAAAAAAGAAAATCAGGAATACATTTCATTTTAGAGACATTGTGACTAATATTACGCCTCAGGGAAGCCCAAATTAATCAACCCAAGTGAACATTATCCCATTAAACCAAAGACAGCTCATTATTTTGTGCACACTCTCTATTAATCTATCCCTCACACAGGTAGATTGGACTGTTTAGAATTCCGTACATACGTACAGTCATAATATTTTTAAATATATACCGGGGGCTAGCCTGTGGAAATCTTGTATGTCCAAAACTGTTACTTTACATGTCAGGAAACTGAAAATGTACCCGTGTTCTACTGGTTCCAATGTTTAATGTTTCTGATGTCTTGATGTCTTGATGTTTTGTTGTTTTTGATGTCCTTTATATTTGCCGTTCATAACCTGTCTGTAAAGCATTTTGTAACTAGGCTATATGTTTGGAAAGGTGCTATATAAATAAGATTCATTCATTCAATGTACAGTACTTATCATTTAGTCATTGTTAATACTTTTCATTGGTTCAATATATTAAACCCATAGGCTTTAATTAATTAAAAGAAATTAACCAGTGAGAATAGCTTGTAGATCTGCTATTTTTGCCACTTGTGTGTGAAGAAGCAGTAAGGCAAAATGAAATGTACAGGGTTTATGGCAGACAACAATGATGATGTCAGTAGTTTTAAGGCATCGCTATCGACTTTCAATGAATGCAATCTCCACATACGAGCATGCATTCTGTCAGATGGATTATGGCCAAAGGTGTCGTGATCACATTAACCCGATAGAGATTAAATGTCCATGGGCATTAACGAGGCAAGATAAAGTATTTATCAGGCCATTCAAATGACATCCCGGGTTGCTGTTTGCTATTGATTGACAGCTTCTTTGTTTCCATGAAAACAAGAAACACAGACTACCTGTCCCAAAGTGGGGTTCGGGGACCCCCAGGGGTCCTTGAGGGAGTTCCAGGGGGTCCCCAGCTAAATGATAGTTTGGAACCAAATAGACTAACTCCGAGTGTACAAATGGAACCAAATGGACCCCATTTGTACACTTAAGAGTTAAATTAACATTGATTTTACAATATAAATTGGGGTCCCAGAGATAGAAATGTCATTAAATGGGGGTCCGTAGACTAATGCATGTCAAACTAGGGGTCATTGAAATTAAACTGGTTGAGAATCACTGCTAGAGCCGTAAAAACTTCTTATGGGGGTCCCTCGCATTTCTTTTCAAATGGGGGGTCCGCAAGATAATTGGTGTCAATTTGGGGGTCCTTGACATGAAAAGGTTTGGGAACCACTGCCGTAGACAACATGTGGGGAAGAAACCTGGCCTGTCCATGGTGGTTTTTATGTTCTTTCATCAATGAATGCCTTGTACTGTACTGTCATATGAAAAGTGTCGCACAAAAATACAGAAAATGGATCACAACAGGTCGAAATGCGATGGCTTAGTAGATTGTAGATTTGCCATTTTCAAAAGATCCGGAAAGGTTTTGAGAAATGTTGTAGATCTTTAACAATAATTACATGAGCAAAGTGACGGCAGGTTGGAAATGACTATGCCACCCTCGGCCTCACGTATAGGAGTGAGGGATCCTACAAACACCATAACCATATACTGTACGGTATATGCTGGACAATTTAACTGAACATGGTATAAGGATCCCCAAATAGCTACGGCTTCAGAATGAACAGAACCAGAGGCTGATGTATCAAGTATCAAGTAGGTTAGAATACAAAGGAAAGGGGGGTTATTATAATTGGGAAGTCAACATCAGGACTACTAAAAGCCCAAGAGGCAAATGGGCGATAGGGGTCAAAGGTGTCAGGTCATAAAGGGGCCTCTAACCTGTTCCTACACAGCAAACAAGCAAATGTAAATAATATGAATACGCAAAAACAAAAGCTAATTAGAATACACAGCTAAATCCAAACCATGCAACTGTATTAACTAATGACCAGTATAGTACTGGCTCAGCCCTACTATTACACATGACCCAAAATATCCTTGACAAAATCAAGACAAATCCTGAGCTGCTCCGACATTTCTTTCAAATAACGACACAGAGTGGACCCGTAACAATTTGGTCTGATTCCAAGACATTCAGACTTTTTCTTTTCTTATATGGACCCAAATAACCTGTGAAAATCCACACCTCTTCAAAGGAGCGCATATGAATGAATGAATCGTTTATTTCGATCTTTCAGAGGGAGACATTACACAAAAACAGTTTACTTTTTCTTTTGTGATCGAAAAGGCATAGGCAGAAGCTTAAAGCGTATTAGTGCCTATCCTTATCTCAACGTATTCCAAAATACTGTTCAAGATATGCATAACAAACAACATATAAACAAAACAAACAAATTACATTTATAGAAGAATAGAAAATTAAACAAACCAAAAGCAAAAACAGAAAAACAGACAAACAAATGAAACAAACAAATAAATAGGCTATGCGCAGATCGGTAATCAATTAATTTAAAATGCGTCGAATGTTGCTTTTGTATACACAAATGTGGACAGTGTCAGAGGAATAATGCATGATTGTACGCCAGTGTTTTAAAAAATGCATGCATTGCACAGCTCAACTGTTTTGTTGTACTGCAGTAACCTGATCCTAAGCCAGCACTTCATTGCGTTTCTCTCATCACCACAGTCACACAGTATAGTAGCCTATGGGTCTTCTCGCCCCTGTATCGGCACAAAAGGGGCATATAATGATGACCTCAGGGATCTCCATATATGGGCATAAAAGGGACGAGGACTGACAGATAAAGACATCTCCATATACAGGCATAAGAGGGACAAGGACCGACAGATACAGAGAACTCCATACTGTCAGTCGGATTGGTGGTGAAACGTAGGTGTGAGAACTTCCAATTTTACAAGATATAACACAACAAAACGTCAACATATCCTTAAGACTCCCACTGATAAATGCCCACAGGATAGAATGAAGTTAACCATATAAGGAGGCTCTGGACATATACAGAAAATAAATTAGGCGTAGAGCAGGCTTAACATTGATATCAAACATGCTCTTAAAAAAAACCATAATCCTATCCTTTACCGATTCCGGCAGTGTCCTAGCATCCCCCCATAAAATACCACACTTGCCCAATTCTGCAAAAGCGGATTTGGAATGACACTCATTAAACCATAATGCCAAAATTAATTGCAAAATAAATAACATTGGTTCACAAGTTTCCTTACCCAGTATTAGGCTGAAGAAGCTCAAGCCTCGATCGATCCTAGTCTCTCACCAAACACCCAAATGCAGGCTTCTGGACAAACAGCAGATCCTAGTCTCTCACCAAACACCCAAATGCAGGCTTCTGGACAAACGGCAGATCCTAGTCCTTCACCAAACACCCAAATGCAGGCTTCTGGACAAACAGCAGATCCTAGTCCTTCACCAAACACCCAAATGCAGGTTTCTGGACAAACAGCAGATCCTAGTCCTTCACCAAACACCCAAATACAGGCTTCTGGACAAACAGCAGATCCTAGTCCTTCACCAAACACCCAAATGCAGGTTTCTGGACAAACAGCAGATCTTAGTCCTTCACCAAACACCCAAATGCAGGCTTCTGGCCAAACAGCAGATCCTAGTCCTTCACCAAACACCCAAATGCAGGTTTCTGGACAAACAGCAGATCCTAGTCCTTCACCAAACACCCAAATGCAGGCTTCTGGACAAACAGCAGATCCTAGTCCTTCACCAAACACCCAAATGCAGGCTTCTGGACAAACAGCAGATCCTAGTCCTTCACCAAACACCCAAATGCAGGCTTCTGGACAAACAGCAGATCCTAGTCCTTCACCAAACACCCAAATGCAGGCTTCTGGACAAACAGCAGATCCTAGTCTCTCACCAAACACCCAAATGCAGGCTTCTGGCCAAACAGCAGATCCTAGTCCTTCACCAAACACCCAAATGCAGGTTTCTGGACAAACAGCAGATCCTAGTCCTTCACCAAACACCCAAATGCAGGCTTCTGGCCAAACAGCAGATCCTAGTCCTTCACCAAACACCCAAATGCAGGCTTCTGGACAAACAGCAGATCCTAGTCTCTCACCAAACACCGAAATGCAGGCTTCTGGACAAACAGCAGACCCTAGTCTCTCACCAAACACCGAAATGCAGGCTTCTGGCCAAACAGCAGATCCTAGTCTCTCACCAAACACCCAAATGCAGGCTTCTGGACAAACAGCAGTCCTTCACCAAACACTCAAATGCAGGCTTCTGGACAAACAGCAGGCCTGCAAACCTGGCCACCCCTTTTATGCACACCTCTTAAAGGGGTAGTGCTACATAATGAAACGCATTAACAATTGACATAATAATTACCGGTACATCATACTGTAGATCCATTGGAACACAGGCAATTTCTTTTAACCCCATTTCCTGAAAACTGACAGTTTTGGATATTAGATTTCCACCCGACAGCGACGATTCTCTCACACGTCGTGTAACCAGTGGTGGAAAAAGTACTCAAATGTTTTACTTAAGTAAAAGTATCAATTCTGCAATGTAGACGTACTCCGTTACAAGGAAAAATCCGGAATTTACAATGTACTTGAGTAAAAGTACAAAAGAATTGGCATCAAAATGTACTTAAAGTATACCAAAAGTAGACATTTCAAGTTTTCTAATTAATAAGAATATTTCAAAAATAGCAGATCTACATGCTCACAATGTGCCGCATCGCGACGCATTGTGAGCTTGTATGTGTTTTGTAACGGTGTAAAGCTACAAAGTAACTAGTAACTAAAGTTTTCAAATAAATGTAGTGGAGTAAAAGTACAATATTTGCCTCTGAGATGTAGTGGAGTATAACGTAAAAGTACTCAAATAAAGTACCTCAAAATTGTACTTTACACTTTGAGAGCCGAGGCCAGATTCCAGCCAGGTGTAGTGAGTGAAGTACTTAAGTGAAGTACTTAAGTAAATGTAATAATGTATAGTTTCGTTCCACCATAATATTGTCTGCAGTTGGACAGTTGTCAAAATACACTCAATCATGTCATTCTATATAGGGCTCAAATGTGACTTAATGTGGCAGCTATAACGCTGCTTCATGGTTTCTAGGAGAATTATACTTACGGGAGGATTTGGACTGGCCTGAGGCCAGAGGGGTCCACACTTCTGCAAGATGTTGAAATGTCTTTCTGACAGACAGCGGGGAACCATACAGGTCCACTCTGCATGCTCCCACATCATTGCTGTGTGGGGCAGAAACCTCTTTTCTCCATATTCTAACTTTGTGTGTTATTTTCTTCCCCGGAAGTTAAATGGTGCATTTACATAATAGTGCCTTTATCCAAGGCGCTTTACATAGATTGTGCATCAATTCACCCATTCACACACACATTCATACACCAATGGTGGCGGCGGAAACCATGCAAGGCACCAACTTGCACATCAGGAGCAATTGTCTTGCTCAAGGACACTTCGACACTAACTCTGGGGGAGCCTGGGTTTAAACTGGCGACCTTGCGGTTGCCATCCAGCCACTCTACCCCTGAGCCACCACCACCCCGGAAATTAACACCCTACTTGATCATACTACACTACAGCGTCACATAAAAGCATCAAAAGTAGCAGATCTACAAGCTTGAAACGCAGCGTGAAGCGACGCATTTTGAGCTTGCAGATCTGCTACTTTTCGTATCCTGAAAAGTGAACAGTTTCCACCTGACAGAGACAATATGCATGCATCGCACTATCCATTTTAAAATGTGAATCCATTTCATTTGGTTGTTTGCATTCATAGCGTTCTCTAAACTAAATTAAACCGCCCACTTGGAACAAAATGCAGTTTCACTTTCTCAAACTTGTCTTCTGTCTCGCAGAACACCAGAGGGTCTGCAATAATAGCACACCCAGACTTGTACTTTCACTAGGATGAGAAAGGAATTGAGAGTTGTGCTGTTTATGATGCACAGCTGGTGGATGAGAAGACGTAGCCAGACTGTCTGGCTCTCACACGCATGCGCACGCAAACACGCAGCGCACGCACTGCGCACACACACGCACGCACGCACACACAATTGGCATGTCAATCTGGATAATATTGCTTACACAAAGAGAACAGGACTTTAATCAGTCCAGCTCTGTTCCGTTCAGCTCAGTCTTAATGAAGTGACTGACTGAGCTGCCACTGTGCCAGTGGGGACATTTATTATGCGTTTGTGTAAGTCATATTTTAATCCGTCCCTTGTTGGTTCAGTCAGTGTCTAGCTGGCCTGTGATGATTCACTGTTTAAGTGGTTCATTGGTTCTTTGGTTCATCCTGTTTCAAACAAACTCACCATTTGACAACCACTTTTGTGATTAATTTGTTCGTTTGGTCGTTCATTCATTCATTCTCAAGGTCTATTCATACTCCAGTTTTAGGTGATTAAGGTGACCACAACTGACCAAAACTACATGACGTCACGCCACGGTGATAAGAAACTATAGCCTCGCAGTGGCCAGATGTGAAACGCACAGACACACGTCACGCTTTTAGATCAGCTATTTCCGCGATGTTGCAGGGCACGCTTGAATTGTTTCATTCACAATAAAATGATATTAATAATATAATTAATAATAATAATAATAATAAAAACCTTGAAATAAGGAGATACCAGATTTCTTCTGGACAGCAACTACAGTATATAATATTTTGTCACAATCTGACAGGATGGAAAAAAGAAAGAAGGTGAAAAGAAAGGAGAAAAGACCTCAGGAAAGGAGAAAGGCAGAGATATAACAGAGAGAGAGAGAGAGAGAGAGAGAGAGAGAGAGATAGAGACAGATGGAGAGGAGAAAAGCACATTTCCTCCAAATTGTACTTTCCCTCTTTGTGAGGTGAGTGATGCCTGATTCATGCTTCGTCATACATACTGTAGCTGATGTACAAGCCCACAACGCATCGCTTCCGCAACGTGCTGTGAGCTTCGACATCGGCTACGTCTGACATACCACACCGCCATACGACAAAGTATAAAAAGCCAGGACTTGAGTGGACTGATAGACTCACTCTGCTGCACCCGTAACCCTGCTTGCTCCAGGCAGGGTTACGGGTGCAGCAGAGTGGGTCTATCAGTGCCCAGACACCAGCAGCACCCCTTTTTGAAGCCAAGTGTGAAATGGACTTTAAATCCCCCACTCCCGCCCCTAAATGACTTATCCTCCAAGAATTGGCCAAACAAGGCCCTCTCATACTAGCCTAGCATCGTTGAGGGCAGCGTGTCAATCCCATCGCAAAGAAGGAATCTTTTCTTTTTGCTAAAAATTCAATTCAAGTCATTAGCATGGGATTTTGTGTCTATGAAATGGGGCTAATGAAATAGTTTTTATGAGCGGATTCAAAGCAGGAGGACACTCACGTGAACCCTAACTATCTCCCATTACTGTAAATCAGGTGTTCCCCAAACCTTCAGCTCTGATGAATGTGGTGTCTCCACGTATACGGGACCCAAATGTACAGATTACAGAAATACATGATGAACTAGAAAAAGTGCCCTTCTGGGCACAGGTCTCACTCTCCACCAGGATAGGAATGTAGGACATTGCAGCTTGCCTTCATCTGGTGGTTGGATAAAAGGGCAACAAAAGTAAACTAGTGGGAATGTGCGTGCACAATTTCACGGAAATCACGCGATGTGTTCATGATTTGCAGCATTTTGTTTGAAACTGAGCACTCCTGTGAACTTTGGAAGCCAATCTTAACCAATCAGGATGGAGTCTGAGAAATCTGAAAGACCCGTTTCGTTGAATGGCTCTAGAGAGACTGTGTACCAATTTGCGCGATGTTTGGACAAAATCTGTAGGTGTACTGTGCAAAAACTTTTGCACAAAGCGGCCTCCTGGTGGCGCTATAACAGGCCGTTCTGGAAATTTTGGGGCAGAGGTTCATCGTTGGCATCCAGGGAGTGTGTGTGCAAAATTTGGCATCGACCGGGTTAACGGTGCCGGAGATTAGCTGCTCACGGACACATACAAGGACGGACGGACACACGGACGGACGGACGGAGTGCAAAACATACTCTCCCCCCATGCCTTCGGCCTGGTGGAGACAATGAATCACTTAAAGCCCCATTTAATAGTGAAAATAGCAGATCTACAGTAGCCTAGAAGCTGGTGGTTCACCATTTCTTAAAACTTTTTTTTTATGTATTATTCTTATGAAAAATGCTAGATTTATTATCCTTTGAATGAAAAGCGAATATTTTGGGTGCCGAGCCATTGTTTGCAAACGACTGCTGTAAAGCAAGCAAACAACACAACAAAAGACAACACATTAACAAACACTAATTATTATTATAACACAATGCAACAAGTCCTCTGTGAACTAATTAAGGCTTGTTTCATTTGACAAACGATATGGTGTCCTTAGCGACAGTCGGATGAAATGAGCTGCTGTTGACCCTGTAATATGATCACACACAGGACAGACAAACACTATGATACAAAAGGCCCAGCGATTTACCCAAATAATTGTCCAAACACTATAATGATAGGATAACATTAATATAAAAAATGTCATGGAACTTTTTCTTTACAACCTCGATAATTCGTTTTCATTATGATACAAATAAATAGGAACTTAAAGTAGGCTACAGTATGTTAGTTAGTAGTATGTTATAGTAGTATCTGACCACTTAATCGGCTGCCGTGTTCCAGAAAACGTTGGGAACAACAGCATTATAGTAATAATAATCATAATAATAATAATAATAATATATATCATCAAATAAAATAAGTCCACCAAATAAGAATAACCTGTCCATCTCACAGAAAGTTATGAATCATTGCACAATGGCCCAATACACACTACAACTGCCACTGATCGTATTTAAGGACTGAATGATTGAATGAGTGTGAAAAGAGATTTTTGTACACATGCCGAAGAGATTGTCAGGCATCAAATGCTTCCGTTTAGTTTGCTGTGATTTACTTCGTAGATTTTTGTGTGTCCTTTGTAGTTTGTATGGAATCGGGTTCACAAAAAGACATTCGCATTTTGTGGGAAACCATGAAACCAATTAATGACAGATGACTTACTGTAAAAGAAAAGAAGAAAAAAAAGAAAAGAAGAAAAAAGAAATAATTGTGCTCATTTAGGTTCATGGACATGATTACATGGACCACAGTTTCATTCAAAGTGACTTGAATAACCATAATGGAGGATGTGTGTGTAATCGTTCTGTCCGTGTAGGCAATAGGCATGTGTGTTGCAACGCACTGTGAGCTTGTATCTTGGCAGAATGTTCATCCCAGAATCGGGACACAATAGGGTTCAAGAGGATAAGCGTGCGTGCATGCGTGCGTGCGTGCGTACACATTATTATTACTGACCGAAATGATGTGAGAACTCCCCCATAAATCCTGTGTCCCGTCCAGAGTGTGGTCCGGGGTCTTCTCCAGGCTGGGCTGGTGGACGGGCTCAGGCTAAACGGAGATATGGGCCAACGCCCATGGGACCGTACGGGACGACCCCGTGGTGCTCACAGACACTCTCTCTGGGTCACTTCCTATCTGGGACTCTGCTACTGACCTACTGGACACACACACACACACACACACACACACACACACACACACACTTGTATTACTGCGCGGATACCACAACGCTTTTGGAGGCCGATTTTAGGAATTTGTTAAAAAAAATGTAGCGCTAACCTCAACGTGCATGACACGGCACACAACTAGCCTACTTATGAATCAGGTGTGTGTGTACATGTGTGTGTGTGTGTGTGTGTGTGCGTGCATGTGTGCATCTACTCTCTTTTCCAGAGCGACTTTTTGCCCAATTCACACCAGCAGCGTATGCTGAATGCAATACATTGGTTATGAGTGGCAGCCTGTCACCCTGTGTCAATGTGTGTGTATCGGGCGGTATGGGAATACTTAAAATCATGTAGATACCTGCTTTCCCTCTGCTATACCTCTGTCCTCTCTATTCTCATGGAATACAAAATGATGGAGGGCGCACGCGGGAAAAATAATAATAATCACCCACCACCCACACTGTTCACCTGTAAAACCAGGACGCCTACACCATTCTGGAAACAAGGATTTAAAAAACTAGCAGCTGGATATGGGAAGTCATGAATCAATATTTGTAAGCAACTATAGGACCTATAGGTCTAACTAAAACCGTTGGGTTGTTAACGAACAAGCCTTCAGAGATGCGGTAGCGAATAGCACTTATAGCTGTCCTCCACTTCTCCTTCGCATCTACAGTAGCCTATCAGCTCCCCTGGCTAAATGCATGGGCAGATATACTATAGGATGCACTACCGGAGCATATGTCCCTGATTGTGTAGGTCTATAGTAACTGTCAATCTATCTACACCTATACATTCATACTGGCAGCAGTTTGTTTCTGTCGGTTGCAAGTGGTGTTGAGTGCATCTAACATGGCCAGCGTGCGTGCGTGCATGCGTACGTGCGTGCGTGCGTGAGAGATAATTGCTATGGCAGTATACTGATATGGTTGTCAGACTGTAATTTTAATCTGGGTTTTAACCAGTGTGCTCTGGAACACATACAGCTGCAGCTAATCCTGCCAAATAGATTAGTATATTCCACACCATGTTACCTCAACGTTCTGCTGTCTAAACATCTGACTGGATCATACTGTAGAACTGTACGAACACACCGACACACACACACACACACATCACTGTCGGGTGGAAACCTCGTACAGTATAATGTATGTCCAAACTGTTACTTTTCAGGATTCCAATTTAAAAACGGCATAAGTAGCAGCTCTATAAACACAAACTGTGCTTTGATCTTGTGGCTTTAGTACCAGTGGTTTTCAACCATTTTGATACCAGGGCCCACTTTATTCAGAGTTTTAGCAACAGACCACCATTTGATGAGGTGTAGTCTCTCAGACCCAAAACTAAAGATTGTTTTATTTTTTGTCCACTATTCTATGCTGTATTTAGGAGAGATAACAGGCAAACTAACAAAAGAACAATTCTTCTACATTCTCTAATTGTGTAGTAATTCAGATGTTTAACAATAATTAATTAATAAAGCAGGGAGATGGTTTCAGGAAGAACACCAAATAAGGAATTAATAAGGGATGGACCTATATGGGCAACTGTAAGTAATACCAACTGATAATATTTCAAATTATCGGTGATTAATCGGTTCTCAAATCTTCTATTAATGGCTAGGTGTGCTGTCATGCTCATTTCAGCATGGGGCTGGAGAGCTGTGCTGGTCAGAAGAACTAATATAAATAAATAATATTTCATTCCAATTTGGTCTTTTTGCTCCTTTTTTGGGGGCGACTCCTCTGAGTACCACCAGAAGGGGGCTCAAGTACCACTAGTGGGGCCTGGGCCGTGGTTCAGCGGTCCAGGCACCTTGGCCGTGGCTCAGCGGTCCAGGCACCTTGGCCGGTAGCCCGAGTCTGGCAGTGTGCCGCGGGCTCGACTCCCGATCCCGACGGCCTTTACTGCATGTCACTCACTCCCCATTATCTCTCCCCCATTTCCTGTCAGCCTACTGCCTGTCCCTCTCCTCTCTCTCTCATTAGCAGGCAACAGTGCAGCACTAATACTATCTCTCTCTCTCTGGCACAACAACGCCCCTACTGATAGTCAGTCATACTGGTGCTCATACTGGTGCTCATGAACACATACATAGGTGAACCAACAGTAACACATAGGTGAACCAACACATAGGTGAACACGGACATTGCTGTTCCTTGGAGTGGTTGCACCACTCAAAAATAAAGCAGCAAAATATATATATTAAAAAAAAAGTACCACTAGTGGTACTAGTACCAGTGGTTGGGAACCCCTGATCTAGATGTGTGCTTATTTTTGTCATTGTTCCGTGCTCTCAACTACGCTGACAGCACATGAAAACATCTCTCCAGACACATTGACACAAAACAACAGCCAGCTGCTTCCGTCATGAATAGGCCTTATTAGAGCAGAGAACTAATGTCAGTGTTGTGCAATCAACGCAATACACCTTCCATTATAAAATCTACGGCATCCACCCTTTTTTACCCTTGATTAAAGTTACACTTCTCATGAAGGAATTAAGGAACGAATTATTGCAGGGGTGGTGATTGTGCCGGGTGGTTTGCGAAACACTCAATTTACCAGCTGTGGCCGGCCGCTCTGATTGATATAGATGTGGGGGCTGAGGACGGCAATTTTCCCCCTTAATTCCTCTGTCGCAAGGGGCTGTTTTAAATCACAGACTCCGATTGGCACATTTTAACGCAGCACATTTTTTGTTTGTTTGAGAGGAGAAAAATAAATAAATAAACTGTCCTCATTGACACAGTGAGAAAACACACCATTATAAATCTTACTTCACAGTGGCCACAACATGTATGAACCTGCAGTGAAGGATTAAGGGTAGTGCGCCATATGCTTCCAGTAATTACAGCAATCATTGGAGCAGTGGGACTAATAAGTCTCTCGCAAATGCACAGACACACTCACGCACATGCAGAAGTGTGCACGCATGCACACAGGCACACACATACAGTACACACAGGCACACGCACACACACACACACACACACAAAACCCTGATGAAGACCTATGTGGCATTTTGCATTAGTGTGCATTAGTGTGCATTAATTAAAACCATTATTCCCATTCATGCAATGAGTCCCCTCACAAGAAGGAATACATCACACTATTTCTTACTAGGAGAGAAGAAGCTGTCAGCCCTGAGGTTTAATGTCTTTTTAAGTTTGTATTTTCCCTGAGAGGAAACATGTTCAGACCTGACAGACACAGACTACTTTTTCATTTTAAACACCAAAATGCATTATTTTCTATATTTCCATTTGGGGAAAAGATAATTACCGCGAGTTTCATCATTCGGCATCTCCTTGAGTTTGTAGAAGAGTTATGATACAGTTAACTGAAGTTACCCACTGTCTTTTAAACATTGAGGTAGACTAATGATTTGTTGTGCTATTGTTCATGTCAATGATTGGACAGGTGTGTTTGTATTATCGTTTTGTGGTGGTGATGCTGTCTCATTTGCAAAGCAAACATATCAGTGAAAGTAAACGTAACCTGCGTGCAACTCTGCGAGTCGTTTGCCTTCAATACATGCATGAGTTGTCAAACCTTAGAGTATTTTATAAATATAATAGAGACGTCACCGAGAGGAAATGGACATAGTGGCCAAATTTGGTATTGCAGCTCGAGCCAGCGCTGGGCCATTGACTATCATTGTGCACATTCATGTTATTGGGGCAATGACACGTGAACGCTGTTTCATACGTGAACCTGAACGCGTGCAATGATAGTCAACAGCCAGCGTGTTCACGATTTGGCCCAATCCATCCCAGAATGCACTCTGTGCCTCCCCCTGGCCAGCCGGGGCGCCTGATGGAGTGGAAAGGAACTGGTTGGAATAACGTGTTCCTTCCACGCGCTACGTCCAACCAGGGAAACTCCCCCCTGTTAGGTGTAAAGGAGCAACTTGGACACTCAGGCATGAAGGAAGCATGAGTTCAAGTCCGTTGCTCTCCCCTTGTCCCCCATATATGGGGACTAGGTTGGCGGAGGGTGTGTAAAGCCCAGGATCACATTAGATAATTGACACAGGGGTGAAAAATGGGTTACAAAAATTATTATATAAAAAAAAAAAAAAAAGCAGTCTGTTCCTAACCGGAAAGAGGAGTGAAATCACCTCATGCGCTTTTGAGCAACTTAATGCAAGTGGATGGGAGGAGAAATCCGGTGACGTCTCTCTAAGTGTCAAACTCATTAGCTTGTTACCCCATCATAGCCCATTGGCTGATACCGACTTGCGGTGCCTTACCCTGATAAGCTTAAAAACTACTTTAACCCTATGTGGCAGTTACATTTATTAAGTGTATTAAGTCGTTAAATAATAATGGGCCAGCCTATATGGGATCAATCGACATAAAACTCGGCCGAGTATTGCATGCAGAGAACCCGAGCCGAAAGTGACACGCTGATTGGGAAGTCCCAATTTGGACATGACTGACACGGAAGTCCATCCATTAGGCTGTCAATCACAGAGACTGTCCAATCACAGCGCGTCGACTTGCACAACCCGTGTAGGCTTTGGTATGTCGCGACAGATACAGACATCTCCATGGGCATAAAAGGGACACGGACGGACCAAAATGTGGGAAACACTGCTGCACATGCTTGCTATGAAACCCATTAAGACTG
This sequence comes from Protomyctophum parallelum, assembly GCF_964188405.1. NCBI lineage: Eukaryota > Metazoa > Chordata > Actinopteri > Myctophiformes > Myctophidae > Protomyctophum > Protomyctophum parallelum. The sequence continues at coordinate 10,220,131 of NC_139702.1, forward strand.
GGATAGCATCCGTGTCATTTTTACATTTTAGGCTTCTTCTATATTTTTGAAAATTTGTGTGAACCTTTCTTTGAAATAATAGCTTTGCTTCATTGGGGTCAGCTGGAACAACGGCCAAATACATATAACTGTGGGGGTCCTTGACATGAAAAACTTTGAGAACCAACCACTAATATTATAGCAGCAACATACAAATTTTCAGAACACTGTTAGGATTTTGAAGACATTTTTAGAATCTGCCTCAGGTCTTAAGAGTTGAGTTACAATACAGATCATATTCTTTTTTTATCCGGAGCATAATTACAATGAGCAAGATGGACTGAGCAAGATGCGACTGAAGTGAGTGCACTGGTGGAAAGTAAATTTACTTAAGTACTGTATACTTAAGTACATGTTTGAGGTGTTTCAGGAAAATATTGTACTTTTACTACATTTATTAAAAAAATGTATTAGTTACTTTGTATAGATTTTGATTTTGTAGATGCATGGTCGAAAAATGATGATGAGATTTCGATTATAGGTAGCCTATTATTACAAAACAAAGAGTAACCATTTCAGCCCTAAATACATTTTCGGCCATTTGAAAATAGCCGATTTATACAAGCTCAATGCTTTGCGATGCGACACATTGTGAGCTTGTAGATCTGCTATTTTCAAAAGGATTTTTAATACATTCATACTTTTAAGTACATTTTGATGTCAATACCTTGGTACTTTTACAAGTACATTTTTATTTCCGGACTTTTACTTAAGTTGTAACGGAGTAGTTCTACATTGCAGTAACGATAGTTTTACTTTAACTTTTTCCACCACTGGTATTTTATTCATCCACCCTCAGGCGTGTGTACAGCACAATTAGCCACTGTGTGTGTGTGTGTGTGTGTGTGTGTGCGTGTGTGTGCGTGCGTGTGTGTGTGTCTCTGTGTGTGTGTATGTGTGTATGAATCATGCAATGTAAAAGCACACGGTCTCAGAAGTATGTCTCCCTGCCTGCGTGTCAGAGATAATGGACGCACACGTTCTCACATGTTTCACCATCACTTCAAATTAACTCTGAGAGGCATCACATGTTCATTTCTCTCTCTCCCTGAAAGTGGTTACTTTGAGTTGTCATGCGTAACAGCAAATAACATGCCAAATATACTTCATGTGGCATGTCTTTAGCTGCATGCGGTGTACGTGCGTCACACCCCGACACAGAGGGAAATGTCCTGAGTGGCATACAGCTTGCAGAAGAGATAAAGTGTGTGTGTGTGTGTGTGTGTGTGTGCCCGCCCATGTAAGAGACATGTACTGTAAGGTTTTCATCGCACACGTGTATGAGCACATCAATTCACGAGTACTTGTCGAGTGCACGTGCTTGTGTGTATGTGTGTGTGTGTGTATGTGTGTGTGTGCGTGCGCTTGTGTGTGACTGCATGGCATGTCCACGCCAGCATGTCTCATGTGCTTTCATTATCTACCCGTTTCATTATCTGAGCAGAGGAACTGGGAAAAAATATATATTCCGTCTGCCTCGATCCTTTGTGGCCGTCGTCAGCCCCCAACAGTATCTCATTTGATAAAACAGCGCAAAACGTCAAATTAATTCCTGGCTATCGAGGCTCCCCATCAATCACGTGCCGTGAAATCAAATAATGCCCGAGTTCTCACTTGAGAGACCCGTCCCAACTAAATGAAAATTGCACCTTGACACCGATAAGTTAAGCTGTCTCGCACGCCCATGGAGTATTCTGCTAACGTGTATCTTCACTCGAGAGAAAGATGAATGGAAACAGCATTGTTTCATAGAATCACATGTACTCTGCTGATAGTCAGGTGAATTACTAAGGTGACACAGCAGTGCTGTGGAGATGGGCTTGGCAACGTGTGACTTCAAACGAAAAGCACGATTCTTCTCAAAACTTTGCCTGGTAAATGACTCAGCACGGAGCAGTTTGTTGTGCATGCCAATTGGCAACGTCGGGTCCACTGAACATTAACGACCTGACGAGAGGAGCTTGACAGATGAATGGGGATGTTTTCTCTTTAATACAGACATTCAGAAAACGTCCATTTCTGTAGGCAATGCTTTTGCAAACAGCAGGAGAGGAGGCAATTAAGAGAAAAATCTATCAAATAAACATGCTCTGAAAATGGATGCGCCTCTCCCATCTGACCACTTAACACGGCAGCTGAGTGGATAATTGTACAACCCTTCATCTAACTGAAGGCCTTTGAGATTTCCGAGTGGGCCCTGATGCAGGATAGGTTTGGAAAACGCTGGTAAAACAGTTCCGGCTGAATTCAAATTCAGGCACGGATTAACAATGGAACTATAGGGCCCGCAGATTGCAGGGCTCTGTGCGGGACTGTTACAAATAGGTACAGCTGTTGCTTCCACCCACCCGTATTCATAGGTCACCGATTTCAATGTAACGCAACACAGGAACCCCAGCTAGTGTTTTTGAGGCAAAAAGTGTCGTTGCTCTGTGCCAGTCAGCGCCACTAGGGGGTCCCAGAGGACTTCACAGAACACCTTAACGCAGGTGTTCCCCAGCTCCTATCTCCACGCCTGAGGGACATCTGCAATCATCTCCTGAGGCTACAAGAGCCAGCCCCGGCCGGAGCTCTGTGCCAGTTCCTCACCAGTCTACAGGTTGGTAATGTTAGACAGCCAGACTTATAGGTTCCCCTTGTTTAGAGCTAGCCAGTTAAACGTCACGCCGTTACTGTGCATTATATTCTCCTATGTGAAACCTGCCACTGACTGAAACTTCTCTTCTCCTCTCCGTTACTGTGCATTATATTCTCCTCTGTGAAACCTGCCACTGACTCAAACTTCTCTTCTCCTCTCCGTTACTGTGCATTATATTCTCCTCTGTGAAACCTGCCACTGACTCAAACTTCTCTTCTCCTCTCCATTACTGTGCATTATATTCTCCTCTGTGAAACCTGCCACTGACTCAACCTTCTCTTCTCCTCTCCGTTACTGTGCATTATATTCTCCTCTGTGAAACCTGCCACTGACTCAAACTTCTCTTCTCCTCTCCGTTACTGTGCATTATATTCTCCTCTGTGAAACCTGCCACTGACTCAAACTTCTCTTCTCCTCTCCGTTACTGTGCATTATATTCTCCTCTGTGAAACCTGCCACTGACTCAAACTTCTCTTCTCCTCTCCGTTACTGTGCATTATATTCTCCTCTGTGAAACCTGCCACTGACTCAACCTTCTCTTCTCCTCTCCGTTACTGTGCATTATATTCTCCTCTGTGAAACCTGCCACTGACTCAAACTTCTCTTCTCCTCTCCGTTACTGTGCATTATATTCTCCTCTGTGGAACCTGCCACTGACTCAACCTTCTCTTCTCCTCTCCAGTTCCCGGGACCCGAGCTCTGTGGAGCAGCCTACGGATCCCTGGCCGCTCACTGCCCTCCCGTGTTTGTGAATAAAAGATCCGCCCGAGGGGGCTTTACTCGGCTTTTCCTCTCCTTGTTGTGCTTTTGGGTCACACCACACTCTAGTCATCATAACAGGTGGGACTCGAACCCATAATAATCCCTGAATCACTTAACCGGTGTTTACCATAAGTCATTAAACCGTCCTGGTGCACACACACACACACACACACACACACACACACACACACACACACACACACACACACACACACTTTTGAGGTGAAAAGGCTGTCTGCCTCATTATTAATTCCAATTTATTTTGTGGTTTGTTTTGCCTCCATCGAGACGGAGACCTGCCACTGAGTACTTCTTCGTTTGAACAACAGAAGTTTTATTTTCCCAAAACACTGCTGTATATTTCCATTTTAGAAAAAGATAATTACTGCAAGTTTCATCATTCAGTTTCTTGTTGAGTTTGCAAAGGTTTTATACATCTTAAGTTATCCACTGTCTTTGAAACACTGATGTAATTACTTTAAGACTAATTTATTTAATTTAAGACTTTTTTGTGATATTTTCCCACAACCATTGAACCACCACTATTGCATGCGCACACACACACACACACACACACACACACACACACACACACACACACACACACACACACACACACACACACACACACACACACACTGCTGCAGACTGTTGTAGAGAAAATCAGTCAATGTGAGAGGCAAATGTTCACACTTGAGATCGGCCAACCAAGTAACATCTGTAGACGTGATGTTAGAAATATTTGAGAAATGTTTGTTGAAAAAAAAAAAAGCCTTGCAGAGTGGTTCTCTGCATGACAAATTCAGGACGGTATATTCCCTTTGTAACCAGCTGTTTTGTAGAGAAACAGAATTGCGAGGAGAAATACAGCTTCTTGAGCAGCATACCTTCATTTTACGTGCTTCTAATTTGTCTTCTGGTTGAAAAAAAAGCTCTTCTGCCTCCCTGCAGAATCCTCCAGTCGGAAACCAAAATGTTTCACCGCGTGAAGCAGCAAGGAATTAAAATGCCATAGAAGCTGTAATCCCAGCACAGCAAGCTGGAGTGCCTGCGTTTTGAACATTTGAATCCTGAAAAGTAATTAACATTCTTTTATGAAACAAATATAATAATTATGCGGTTTCCACCCGGCAAAGACAATTTAGAATAAAATGTGTTTTTTTAATCAGCCTCCGCTCTAAATGAGACCACAACAGATCACACTGCGACGCGTTTTAACTTGTGAGCGTGTAGATGTTTAGGTGAAAGATCCTATGCACAACCAAGTATAAATCAGGTGGTTTGGACTTTGGACACCCCCAGCATCACCACTCGAAGGCCAGGAAGAAAACAAGGCTCCGTAAGCTCCGAAACTTAAAGAGTCCACTGATTATGATAATACATCTTGTAAATGAGCTAAACTGCTGCTCAAATTGAAGTGCCAGTGTAATTCAGCGTTCACCGGGGAGAGGGAGAGGGGGAAAACAGGCTCACTAGCTGCATTTATAGCATTTAAGTAGCCAGAGCAACACTGAGAAGTTTTGAATGCACTGCAAGGTTTTCTTCAGGTCATGGATGGGGTGCAACAGTTATTAACACAGGACAGGACGAAGTTCTCCGCCCTTTCAATTAGTATAACACCCATCAAAAGGACGGATATTATTGATATCAAAACCGATCGCATCGCTCCACAGGCTGGGAGCGTCTGTTGCGCAACATTCGATGTTGCGCAACTGTGGGACGTCGTCGAAAATGTACCCCCCCTGTTTAGTCGACGAGACCGAAAATCTTAAAACGTTAAAACTCTTGATCTAAATCATTCCTTCCAATTCTAAGCAAAGATTATGTGTTAGACGTTATAAATGATACACCAATAACAATGATGACTTTGTGAGCTTTAATTAAAGTGCTAGCACTAAGGGTGTTAGCAATGTAAGACCAAAAACAATGTATTTGAAGTAAAACAGACAATCGATCCATCACACGAATATTCAAGCCATTCCATATTGTCTAGTACGAATTCCTTCTTGGTTCACCGTAAAACCACAATCTGAAATCCAATATCATCTGTCCAAATCCTAAAACATGTGTTTTGAGGGCATTGCTGTAGGTTGTCAGTCTCAGGAGTAGGTACTGGCGGTGAGTAATAAGCAAGCAGCCGAGTTCTGAACAGATTGGAGGTTATTGGCGACTTTAGAGGTGAGGCCATGAAGGATATCTGTTGCAGGGGTCGAGCTGTGAGGTAATGAAAGGCATGAATCAGTGTTCCGTCAGCGGAGAAAGGCAGAGACGGCCAGAGGCGTTAGATGGAAAAATCCCCAACAACTTCATTTTTGTGGTTTGCGTGGGTGCAGGATTGAGGAATGAAAGGGTGGGGTCGAGGATGATTTTGCAAATGTGGGTGGAGGGTGGGGGGGAGGGGGGGGTTGAGAATGGAGCTGTCGATGCTGAGTATTGCAGTTGAGTTTGAGGAAGTTATTTTGCATCTGTGTTTTTGAGTGGTGCAACCACTCCCTTACGGAGCTATGTGTGTGGGTGTGGGTGCCTGGCTGGCTGGGTATGAGCACGAAAACAGCATGGTTCATTTTCACCACCTGTGCACAAGCTAACACACACAAACACACATGCACGTATTAACTGTATATATGATGCTTTCGGGTGTGCCAGTACAGTACAGTTACAGTACAGTACAGTAGAGGGTACAGTACTAGAGGGACCCCCACACGGTAACTGTCATTTCTCAACCGTTTCGGACGCGGGGCGGCTCGCCTAAAATGGCCCGGCCCCCTGGGTGCGTGCGTTCCTGGGGGTCTGGAACTCCCCCCAATCCCCCCCCCCCCCCCCCCCCCCCCCTCCAACATGGTAACTCTGTCATTTCTCTAAACCGTTTCGGACACGGAGCGGCTCACCAGAACCGGACCGGCACCCTGGGTGCGTTCCTGTGGGTCTGGAACACCCCCCACCCCCCTGGGAACCCCCACACGGAGTTGCACCACTCGCTTCACACGGGTGTGATTTTTACTGTGAGAGGAGGACATAGACCAGACACATCAGTATGAATATCCACAATTGCAACTAATATCAATGTGTTCCCAATGTGCTTTCTGTAGAGGGCTCTTAAAACCTGCCCGTATCTATTTTATAGACCAAGCCTGCCAAGGCTCCAAACAGCCAAAAAGCTGCAACATGGCGTAATATCCCTAAATTCGTACCAGGTTGGATTGGATCTGTGAGTGCAATTGTGCGTGTGTGTGTGTGTGTGTGTGTGTGTGTGTGTGTGTGTGTGTGTGTGTGCGCACGTGAGTGTGTGTGCGTGGGGCTCCTGCAGGTCATGGCCATAGACCTGAATGACTGAGCCATGGCAATTAATTCTCCATGACAATATAATTTTATGTTTCCACAGTGGGGAGTCATTGCCGAGTGGCACTGCCCGACTGGCGGTGACACACCCGTGCAAAAGCTCACACAGGCACGTGCGCATGCACGCCCGCACACACTCAGTCACACACACATGTAAATATGCACTCACAGTTCCAATCCAACCTGGTACGAATTTAGGGATATTACGCCATGTTGCAGCTTTTTGGCTGTACACAAGAGAGAGAGAGACAGAGAGAGAGAGAGAGAGAGAGGGGGCACAGTTTTGCCCACTACAGTTTTAGGGGGGGATTAATGACAGCGCTAATGATATCTGCAAAGTGAGGAGAATTGGCCATGAAGGACAGCACATTACGGCATCACAGTTGCTTGCAGGCAGAGCCTCGTTAATTGGGATGTTTGGATGAGCTGAGTAAACAAACTCGGAGCCATTAATAACGTCATGGAAGCCATAAAGGGGGCTGTGCTAATGGCACAGCGGCAGCGGTGTAGCGCACGTGCGTACGTACGTGTCCAATGTGGAACGATATACAAATCAACGGCCAGGCCGAGAAATGAGCAGTTCTTTTTTTTTTACGCTCTTGTCTCTAATATTGATCGATGGCGCCGCGTTTTCATATCACCTTGCCAAACAACGGCGTAATTAGTTGCCATGTGCTGACAGGATGAATCACGTATAGGTGCTAATGTGTCTGGGACTGTGCAAAAGGCAATGACGGAATGTAAATGAGCGGCGACTGTGACTGTGACTGCGACTGTGGCTCAAGAGGTAGAGCAGGTCGTCCAATGATCCATGGGTCGGCGGTTCGAATCCCGGCTCCTCCTGTCTACATGTCGAAGTGTCCTTGGGCAAGACACTGAACCCCCAATTGCTCCCGATGTGCTGGTTGGTACCTTGCATGGCTTCCGCCGCAATCGGTGTATGATTGGGTGAATGTAATGCACAATCTATGTAAAGCGCCTTGGATAAAGGCGCTATATAAATGCACCATTTACCATTTACCATTTTAACGCAGTAAAAAATACAAAATATAAAAGTGGTAAAATACTTCAAATACTTTGATCGTCAAAATCTTTTCAAGAGCTGTTCAAGTCTTTCTTGTCAGGCATTTCTATAAAGCGCGAGTGCCTGGAGATTATAGCTCAAGACCCCAAAGAGAGAGAAAGCGAGGACAGCTAAAACCGCTCTGCTAAAGTATGAGAGCAAGACTTTGATCAGCAGAAAGGGAAAGGTTAGAGTCTCAGAGAATACTCGTCTATATCCCCAGCATGACCTCAGAAGATTGTGGAGAATTGCAAACTTCTCTCACCTGTGTCCCCACAGGAGGAAGTTTGAAGCGAAGTTTGGCAACGTTAATATTGTCTTTTGGAAGATGATGCATTATATACTGTAGGTTATCAAACATTTCCATGTCAAAGATCGCTTAAATCGCTTTATCCTCAGACGCCCATACAAGATTTTCTTTTTTAAGATTATTTTAAAATCTGAATCTGCAAGCTCACATTACATCGCATTGCGATGCATTGCGATGTACACATGGTTAAATTGATTTAGCTGGGGACCCCCTGGAACCCCCTCAAGGTCCTCAGGCCTGACTTTGAGAATCACCGTCGTAGCCTATAGTGCAGGGTTCCCCAATAAATTTTCCTCAAGGGCCATATTTTGACTAGCGTACCAGGCTGGGGGCCGAGTCTGCACGCGCGAGGTTGAGGTCTTGCCCTGAAAATTCATTTTCAGGGCAAGACCCCATTTGAAAAGGATGCCCAGTTTGACATGCATAGGTTACTGACCCCCATTTAATGCCATCTTTTTTTGGGGGGGGGAAATTCTTTCATGGGCCACAAGGGGGCGCTCTGTGGGCCGCAAATGGCCCGCGGGCCGCCTATTGGGGAACCCTGCTATAGTGCTTAGTCAACTTCAAACGTTAGACTCACTAGACTTGAATGCAACAGCGAGGCATCAAATGAAAGCCAACATTTGGTTTGTGGTGGTTGTTCTTTTGGTGTCTTTGGAAAGCAGCTTAACAACATATATATGGAGTTACATTTGTCTCTTTATTAACCAAACAAAAGAAAAATTAACCAAACAAAAGAAAAACATTTGAGAGAGAAAAAATCTAAACAGAACAAAAAACTATTTTTAATTCAAACAAATTAAAAACGCAATCAAAAAATATATTTGCAAGCAAAAAAAAATAAGATTTGAAAGAAAAGAAAAAATAATTGAGAACAAAACTTTTAAAAATTAAAAAAAAATTAAATTAAATTTTTTTTTTAAAAATTAAAAAACATTAAAAATTAAAAATTAAACTACATAAAACAAAATACTTACTAAATGTTTGGGTAATAATAATATGTGTTGTGCTAAATAAAATGTTTTTAATGTTTTTTTTCCTTCGTTTGCGAATGAAAGTTTTTTTTTTCTCATTGCAAAACGCCTTCTCTCTCAAAACCTATGTCTTTGGTCTCGATTTTTTTTTTCTCTCTCAAAACCTATGTCTTTGGTCTCGATTTTTTTTTTTTCTCTCTTGGATTATTTGTGTGAGGGGTGAAAGTTCAGAAGGCGGGTCCTACGCTGAAAAGATGTAAGACACCTCTCCATTGGCCACTGTCTTAAACCCTTGCTTAGGGTGCAAATCTCAACTGTTTTGGACGGGGGTGGGCTCGTTGGAATCGTGTCGCCCCCCTGGGGGTGTCTTTGGGGGGCTCAAGGTTCAGGGACCCCCAGGGACCCCCTGGGACCCCCCAGGGACCCCCAAATGGTAACTCTGTCATTTCTCAACCGTTTTTGACGGGGGTGGGCTTGTTGTGATTGTGTCGCCCCCCTGGGGGCGTCTTTGTGGGTCTCAAGGTTCAGGGACCCCCCAGGGACCCCCCAGGGACCCCCTAGGGACCCCCAAATGGTAACTGTCATTTCTCAACTGTTTTGGACGGGGGTGGGCTCGTTGGAATCGTGTCGCCCCCCTGGGGGCGTCTTTAGGGGGCTCAAGGTTCAGGGACCCCGAGGGACCCCCCGGGACCCCCCAGGGACCCCCAAATGGTAACTCTGTCATTTCTCAACTGTTTTGGACGGGGGTGGGCTCGTTGGAATCGTGTCGCCTCCCTGGGGGTGTCTTTGGGGGGCTCAAGGTTCAGGGACCCCCAGGGACCCCCTGGGACCCCCCAGGGACCCCCAAATGGTAACTCTGTCATTTCTCAACCGTTTTTGACAGGGGTGGGCTTGTTGTGATTGTGTCGCCCCCCTGGGGGCGTCTTTGTGGGTCTCAAGGTTCAGGGACCCCCAGGGACCCCCCAGGGACCCCCAAATGGTAACTCTGTCATTTCTCAACCGTTTTGGACGGCGGTGGGCTCGTTGGAATCGTGTCGCCCCCCTGGGGGCGTCTTTAGGGGGCTCAAGGTTCAGGGACCCCAAGGGACCCCCCGGGACCCCCCAGGGACCCCCAAATGTTAACTCTGTCATTTCTCAACCGTTTTGGACGGCGGTGGGCTCGTTGTGATTGTGTCGCCCCCCTGGGGGCGTCTTTAGGGGGCTCAAGGTTCAGGGACCCCGAGGGACCCCCCGGGACCCCCAAATGGTAACTGTCATTTCTCAACTGTTTTGGACGGCGGTGGGCTCTTTGGAATCGTGTCGCCCCCCCTGGTGGCGTTCTCAAGGTTTTGGAGGTTCGGGGACCCCCCGGGACCCCCCAGGGACCCCCAAATGGTAACTCTGTCATTTCTCAACCGTTTTGGACGGCTCGTTGTTATTGTGTCGCCCCCCTGGGGGCGTCTTTGGGGGTCTCAAGGTTCAGGGACCCCCCCGGGACCACCCAGGGACCCCCAAATGGTAACTCTGTCATTTCTCAACCGTTTTGGACGGCGGTGGGCTCGTTGGAATCGCGTCGCCCCCCTGGGGGCGTCTTTGGGGGTCTCAAGGTTCAGGGACCCCCCGGGACCACCCAGGGACCCCCAAATGGTAACTCTGTCATTTCTCAACCGTTTTGGACGGCGGTGGGCTCGTTGGAATGGTGTCGCCCCCCTGGGGGCGTCTTTAGGGGGCTCAAGGTTCAGGGACCCCGAGGGACCCCCCGGGACCCCCCAGGGACCCCCAAATGGTAACTGTCATTTCTCAACTGTTTTGGACGGCGGTGGGCTCTTTGGAATCGTGTCGCCCCCCCCTGGTGGCGTTCTCAAGGTTTTGGAGGTTCGGGGACCCCCCGGGACCCCCAAATGGTAACTCTGTCATTTCTCAACCGTTTTGGACGGCTCGTTGTTATTGTGTCGCCCCCCTGGGGGCGTCTTTGGGGGTCTCAAGGTTCAGGGACCCCCAGGGACCCCCAAATGGTAACTCTGTAATTTCTCAAAGTGTGTGAGAGAGAGAGCTATAGTAAGAAGAATATGCAGATGAATATAAATGGTTCTCTCTGTCTCTCCCTCCCATCAATAAAGATCTATTATAAAAATGTCAAGAGTTACCATGTGGAAGTCCCCAGGGGTCCACAAACCTCCAAAACCCTGATAATGCGCCCAGAGAGGCAACACGATTCCAACGAGCCCACCCCCGTCCAAAACGGTTGAGAAATGACAGAATTACCATTTGGTTGTCCCGGGGGGTCCCGGGGGGTCCCCGAACCTACAAAACCCTGAGAACGCCCCCAGGGGGGCAACACGATTCCAACAAGCCCACCCCTGTCCAAAATGGTTGAGAAATGACAGAGTTACCATTTGGGGGTCCCTGGGGGGTCCCGGGGGGTCCCCGAACCTCCAAAACCCTGAGAACGCCCCCAGGGGGGCGACACGATTCCAACGAGCCCACCGCCGTCCAAAACGGTTGAGAAATGACAGAGTTACCATTTGGGGGTCCCTGGGGGGTCCCTGGGGGTCCCTGAACCTTGAGACCCCCAAAGACGCCCCCAGGGGGGCGACGCGATTCCAACGAGCCCACCGCCGTCCAAAACGGTTGAGAAATGACAGAGTTACCATTTGGGGGTCCCTGGGTGGTCCCGGGGGGGTCCCTGAACCTTGAGACCCCCAAAGACGCCCCCAGGGGGGCGACACAATAACAACGAGCCGTCCAAAACGGTTGAGAAATGACAGAGTTACCATTTGGGGGTCCCTGGGGGGTCCCGGGGGGTCCCCGAACCTCCAAAACCTTGAGAACGCCACCAGGGGGGGCGACACGATTCCAAAGAGCCCACCGCCGTCCAAAACGGTTGAGAAATGACAGAGTTAACATTTGGGGGTCCCTGGGGGGTCCCTTGGGGTCCCTGAACCTTGAGCCCCCTAAAGACGCCCCCAGGGGGGCGACACGATTCCAACGAGCCCACCGCCGTCCAAAACGGTTGAGAAATGACAGAGTTACCATTTGGGGGTCCCTGGGGGGTCCCTGGGGGTCCCTGAACCTTGAGACCCACAAAGACGCCCCCAGGGGGGCGACACAATCACAACAAGCCCACCGCCGTCCAAAACGGTTGAGAAATGACAGAGTTAACATTTGGGGGTCCCTGGGGGGTCCCGGGGGGTCCCTTGGGGTCCCTGAACCTTGAGCCCCCTAAAGACGCCCCCAGGGGGGCGACACGATTCCAACGAGCCCACCGCCGTCCAAAACGGTTGAGAAATGACAGAGTTACCATTTGGGGGTCCCTGGGGGGTCCCTGGGGGTCCCTGAACCTTGAGACCCACAAAGACGCCCCCAGGGGGGCGACACAATCACAACAAGCCCACCGCCGTCCAAAACGGTTGAGAAATGACAGAGTTACCATTTGGGGGTCCCTGGGGGGTCCCTGGGGGTCCCTGAACCTTGAGACCCACAAAGACGCCCCCAGGGGGGCGACACAATCACAACAAGCCCACCGCCGTCCAAAACGGTTGAGAAATGACAGAGTTAACATTTGGGGGTCCCTGGGGGGTCCCGGGGGGTCCCTTGGGGTCCCTGAACCTTGAGCCCCCTAAAGACGCCCCCAGGGGGGCGACACGATTCCAACGAGCCCACCGCCGTCCAAAACGGTTGAGAAATGACAGAGTTACCATTTGGGGGTCCCTGGGGGGTCCCTGGGGGTCCCTGAACCTTGAGACCCACAAAGACGCCCCCAGGGGGGCGACACAATCACAACAAGCCCACCCCTGTCAAAAACGGTTGAGAAATGACAGAGTTACCATTTGGGGGTCCCTGGGGGGTCCCAGGGGGTCCCTGGGGGTCCCTGAACCTTGAGCCCCCCAAAGACACCCCCAGGGGGGCGACACGATTCCAACGAGCCCACCCCCGTCCAAAACAGTTGAGAAATGACAGAGTTACCATTTGGGGGTCCCTGGGGGGTCCCGGGGGGTCCCTCGGGGTCCCTGAACCTTGAGCCCCCTAAAGACGCCCCCAGGGGGGCGACACGATTCCAACGAGCCCACCCCCGTCCAAAACAGTTGAGAAATGACAGTTACCATTTGGGGGTCCCTAGGGGGTCCCTGGGGGGTCCCTGGGGGGTCCCTGAACCTTGAGACCCACAAAGACGCCCCCAGGGGGGCGACACAATCACAACAAGCCCACCCCCGTCAAAAACGGTTGAGAAATGACAGAGTTACCATTTGGGGGTCCCTGGGGGGTCCCAGGGGGTCCCTGGGGGTCCCTGAACCTTGAGCCCCCCAAAGACACCCCCAGGGGGGCGACACGATTCCAACGAGCCCACCCCCGTCCAAAACAGTTGAGATTTGCACCCTAAGCAAGGGTTTAAGACAGTGGCCAATGGAGAGGTGTCTTACATCTTTTCAGCGTAGGACCCGCCTTCTGAACTTTCACCCCTCACACAAATAATCCAAGAGAGAAAAAAAAAAAATCGAGACCAAAGACATAGGTTTTGAGAGAGAAAAAAAAAATCGAGACCAAAGACATAGGTTTTGAGAGAGAAGGCGTTTTGCAATGAGAAAAAAAAAACTTTCATTCGCAAACGAAGGAAAAAAAACATTAAAAACATTTTATTTAGCACAACACATATTATTATTACCCAAACATTTAGTAAGTATTTTGTTTTATGTAGTTTAATTTTTAATTTTTAATTTTTTTTAATTTTTTTTAATTTTTTTTAAAAAAAATTAATTTAAATTTTTTTTAATTTTTAAAAGTTTTGTTCTCAATTATTTTTTCTTTTCTTTCAAATCTTATTTTTTTTTGCTTGCAAATATATTTTTTGATTGCGTTTTTAATTTGTTTGAATTAAAAATAGTTTTTTGTTCTGTTTAGATTTTTTCTCTCTCAAATGTTTTTCTTTTGTTTGGTTAATTTTTCTTTTGTTTGGTTAATAAAGAGACAAATGTAACTCCATACATATAGTCTCAGGAATTACACACAACAGCTCATAGCTATTTATCATGTCATTCCAACAGCTTAGAGAGAGAGAGAGAGAGAGAGAGAGAGGTGTACTGAGGATTTCCTGATATCCATCTTCTATCCTCTCCAAACTGAATCCCATGCTGCTGCGACAATGTGTAAAGGAGGTGAGAAATTGTGGCACAGCACGAGATCTTACATTTTTTTATGTTTTTCTTAATTTGTTATATACCACGATTTTGTAACGCATTTTTTTTCACCCAGTGCCAATTGCCTAAACTGTAATCGTGGGCTCTACTCTCCCTCTGCCAACCTGGGGAGAGCTCCAAACTGAGCTCATGCTTCCTTTCACCGCTAGGACGTATAGCGCGAGGAAGGAACACGTCATTCCAACCAGTTCCTTTCCCCTCCATCAGGCGCCTCGGCTGACCAGGGGGAGGCAGTATAGAGACCAGTTCCTTTCCCCTCCATCAGGCGCCCCCGGCTGACCAGGGGGAGGCAGTATAGAGACCAGTTCCTTTCCCCTCCATCAGGCGCCCCGGCTGACCAGGGGGAGGCAGTATAGAGACCAGGATTACGGCATGTTTTTTGTGAGGGTACCTACCCTAGGGGACACGGGGAGAACATTCGAGAGCAAACTACACATAGAAACCTAAGGTCCTTTCATGTATGTATTAGGGGCATAAGAACTTAAGAAAGAAAACTGCAATTTTCATTGGCTCATAAAACACTTAAAAAATGTACTCCTTATTTCTTCGTCCATAGGAGGTCCAAAGTTGACGTGTAGACATTTTCGTGCATTTTGATCAAAGATCCTGGGAGGAGAGAGATTTTAACTGCCGACGGTCAAACGGTTCATGAGCTATGCCTGTTCAAAGTTTGCATTTTCAATTGCAAAAATTGCAATTGAAGAAAAACACAAGAAGTCCCTTCGGGCTTGGTCCCTTAATAATTATTTTGACTTTTGAAGTGCACATCAGCAGTTTTCAGGACATGCTGTACATCTCAGGACATTCTGGGACAGTCTTTATTTTAACCCATTTTTGACCTGAGATTAGATTCTCAAAATGTCTGATGACAGTTTTCTGAAAAAGCTATGTTTCTATGTCAGTCGTTCTTGGATTGTTCAAAAATAGCAGACCTACAAGCTCGTAGCGCGCCACCGAGTGGCGCGCTACGAGCTTGTAGGTCTGCTATTTTTCAATAGCTAAAGCATAACATAATGCCAACACCAAAAGGGTTCCCGCCCAAAATGGCTTAATGAAAATAATGTAGAGCGAGGTGGAGGACAGAAGGAGATACAAGCAGGCAGGACAGAGTTATTAAAGATTCTATCTGCTCCGCTATTATTCCGCTGAAACTAGACCTTGACTTGAAGAAGGCCGGGCAGTTTAATCCAGTGGATTTAGAAGCTAAACTCATTTGTTTGATCAGTTTAATCTCGTTTGTAATTTCAGATGGAGTTGAACTGTACGTCACCTCAAATTTCAAAAGTTCGAATCTCAGAGTCTATGAAAGTATGTCACCATGTGATGCTATGTGTGTGTGTGTGTGTGTGTGTGTGTGTGTGTGTGTGTGTGTGTGTGCGCCGCGCCCGCCCGCCCCCTGTGCCCATGTGTATGTGTGAGCATGCATGGTTTTCACATCAAACCAGTTGAATGGGGACACAGATTCCCAACAAAATTGGTGTCACCATTTGTGTTTACACAAGTATCCATTTTCCGTGTGTGTGTGTGTGTGTGTGTGTGTGTGTGTGTGTGTGTGTGTGTGTGTGACGTTTGATGGTATAAATAATGTGCATGCTTTTACACACACACACACACACACACACTGTGTGTGTGTAAAAGCATGCACATTATTTATACCATCAAACGAGCGGATAGACTCCAGAGATGAGACGAGAGACACATTTGTCTCACAGTTGTACAGTCGTTCTAAAGCATACCGTTATCTGCATCGTACCGAACAGTAGCAAAAACTCATTTAGAGAGAGAGAGAGAGAGAGAGAGAGAGAGAGAGAGAGAGAGAGAGAGAGAGAGAGAGAGAAGATGAGGACACGGAATGAACAAACAACAAAACAGCAACCAGAAGCTCCTGCTAAATCCTCCTCCACAACATGAGGCAGAGATGCGCTAGAGCCTGATTTGAACTTGAACTATCAATCTACAGGCCTTTCTACAGTATGTCACATGGCAATGCATCGTAAGCTTAGATGTGCTTTTTTCAGCGAGCGACACTATAATAAGACAGTAGGCTCTAGTGAGGTAAGAGGTTGGTTCTCAAAGTCCTTTCTTTCTTTTACCTTTATTGATTCAGGGAAGTCAGTTGAGAGCAAGCTCTCTTTTCCAATAACGCCCCGATTACAGTACACATAGCATACAATATAAACGCAGATACGTGTGAATGGGTTAATGTAATGCACAATCTCTGTAAAGCGCACAATCTCTGTAAAGCGCACTATATAAATGCACCATTTACCATTTACTTAACAATAATTTTAACCATGTTATCCATTTATACGTTGGCTATTCAAAAAAAGAACAGATCTAGAAGCTCACACTACAAGCCATCTACAGTATGTAAATGTGCCACGTCTCTGTATGTCTGTAATCTGTAATCCACGTAACTCGAGAAACGTTTGCCCCACCGACTTCAAATTCGACACTCGCGTTCCAAAAGCCTCTGCCTGGGCCTGATCACCCCTAGATCCGCCCCCAAAGCAGAGGGAAAGTTATCGAAAAAACAAGCCTACTTTGACTTATAAATGTATACATTTAATTTCCCCAAATCAATAATCTGTTGGAATGAAAACCTTCAACATTCGAACTGTGTTAATATGAAAAAAATACGAAAATCACAGAAAAAGAAAAAATAATCAAAGTTATTTTGCCATTTTCTGCCTTTTCATTCTACTGTAGGCGAGTTGAGGACCATTCTGTCAGCTCCAGTCACATATATGGAGATGGCCTAGCTCAGGGTTCCCCAATTAATTTTCCTCAAGGGCCATATTTTGACTAGCGTACCAGGCTGGGGGCCGAGTCTGCACGCGCGAGGTCTTGCCCTTGCCCTGAAAATTCATTTTCAGGGCAAGACACCATTTGAAAAGGATGCCCAGTTTGACATGCATAGGCTACTGACCCCCATTTAATGCCATTTATATCTGGGACCCTTAAAAAAAAAAACTAAAAAAAAAACATTTTCTTTTTTTTATTCTTCACAAGGGGGCGCTCTGTGGGCCGCAAATGGCCCGCGGGCCTATTGGGGAACCCTGGCCTAGCTGTTCCGACATCACAATGATTGTTCTGACATCTGCACTCCATATTTGGGCATAAAAGGGACACAGACCTACAGTAATAACTGGGTGGGGCATGCATTTCCCACTTGCATCGTTCCAAGTAGGCCAGTGCCCAACGTGCACCGCTCTAGTTTGAATAATTTTGATTTAGTTTTGTACATAGGCCTACTACATCTTCTCTTCTATAGGGGTATACCTAGGACAAAACCTTTTCAAATGGGCCTAAACACATATGAATTTAGGGGGTCCTTGACATGAAAAAGTTTGCGAACCACTGAGGTACAGTACAGAGAGAGACACTAGAGTGAGAGAGCACTGGAGCAGTTTGTTAACGCCCTCAGAGACAGCAATCTGATTACTTTCATCCCCATTCTAATGACTTATTGGATGTCTTTGCCATCAACAACCAGCACGCCCTCCGATCAGCGCGGTTGTGCGTGGCTCCTCTGTCTGCTGAAAGCCGTTATAAAATACATCATAAAAGAACAGGCAAGGCAGCCGGATGAAGTCATCCTGAGGTGCATTTCTGATGGATCTGTCGGTCCCGTATAAGAGAGAATGAAAGAGAGAAAGCTATACCGGGAGAAAAACGTCTTCTTCCACTTTGCCTTTCGAAGTAAAAATGTGAAGAGTTTTCACAGCTCCTGTTATTTTTTGTTTTCCTCTCTCCACTTCATTAAGCATGACCTATGAGGTTTTGGGAGAGAAGCGAGCGAGCACTGCAGAGAATTGAAAGCAGAGTCTGATGTGGTGATTGGGGGCTTTATGCTTGGCATCGTTAGCAAGACGTTCTGTAACTGCTGGCTTATTTGGTGTAATTCGTCTGGATGGATAAAATATTTAATGAGAGGGCGCTGACAGGACAGAACAGGCAAATATCATCATTTATTGAGCGTAAACTACCCCCGTTTTGACGAAAGGACTGTTTGTAGCCATCAGTGTGATTAGCATAAGCGGCAGGAATTTCAAGTGTGTTGCCAAGTGGGAGTGTTACAAGGAATTTGCAGTTTCCACATAAATAAAGTAATGCAGGACTGGATACTTTTGAAAACAACACAGACACCAATTAGTTTTTTTTTCTTCGCCACTGAGATGCAGGGAATAAGAAAATAAATCCAAGAAAAAAGAAAATCCGCACACACACTGATTATATATACCTCTACATTGAATTTATATACTTTTTAAAAACACACACACCTGCAGGACAAACTTTTCATTTAGACCAGTGTTTCCCAACCTGGGGTCCGGGGACCCCCAAGGCCCGGGTCTTTGAAGAGTTACAAGTCTGTACCTCAGAGTGTGTTCCATTGCTGTTCCACACTCTCTGAGATAAACACTTTACAGTGTAGCTGCCCAGAGATGAAAAGTAAATTCACGTCAAACTAAGGTTGGGAATCACTCATTTTGACCATCTAGGACTATATGCCTAACAGTGGTCTTCAGGTCACCATGGCCTTGTTGGTTAGGAGGACATTCCCCGCATTCACCCTGATGCCATTGTAATTCTATAGCTATTTAATCAGGTGCTATTTCTTACGGTAGACTATAAATAATATACCGTACTATTATGCCTTTGGGGAAATGTGCCCTCTGCATTTTGAACAAGCGAGAAAACATGCACATCCACTCTTTAAAGTGCGAAATAGAGGCCGCACACTGGATATCCCCTGCTCCAAAAGTGTATATGACCTGAAAAACTTTTAACATCCCGGATCCAGCCTGCGGACTCTATCCTCTGCATTTGACCCACCCTAAGAGGCTAGCAGCAGTGCAGCATGCACTGCTCGAACCGACTCCAGTTAGTACCTTGGCCAAGGCCACTGTCAGGAGTTCACAGTACAGTACATTACAGTACAGTATGTACCTACGGTATACTGTAGCATGCGTGTCTTTTCTTGGTGTGGGAGGAAACCAGTGTACACAGGAGGAGTAAACCCACGCAAACGCTCATGGGAGAACATCTTCCATGACACACACACACTATGGGCTGTATTTTACGTGTCTTAAGTACCAGGTCTTATTCACTAACTTGAGTAAACTAAAGACCTGGAGGCGTGATCAATGCCATTAGGCTATTCTGAGTGGCCAAAGAGCATTGATCACGCCTCCAGGTCTTTAGTTTACTCAAGTTAGGGAATAAGACCTGGTACTTAAGACACGCAAAATACAGCCCATTGTGTGCTTCTTATTATGACTGTATGGGGTAGGGTAGGCATCACACCGCTGTGTCCGCCCCCTCAACCGAGCACCGTTAGTGGGATGCGGATCACTCTCTCCCACCACCGCCCCATTCAGGACCATCCATCTTTCCTGCCTTGTCGGAGTCCCAAAGTGAGGGTGTGCGAAGACGAGGGAGAGGCCGTTGAGCGAAGGGGGGGGTGGATGCTTTTTTTATACGGCAGGCATATGACATGACAGAGCAAACCCCCGGTGACAGCCAATGAATTCAGCAGTGGTAGAAGAAGTACTCCAATTTCGTTGCTGTGGAGCACAAATCTCTTATCTCCTTTATGCTAGTGTTTTTTTCCGTAAATTATCGCCCTACATGCTCATACTGTAGTACAGCGTCACACGAAAGCAGCAAAAGTAGCAGACCCACAAGCTCGAGAGCGACGCGTTTACAGCTTGTCAATTAATATGCTACTTTTGCCGTTTTTGAATTTGAATCCTGAATAGTCATAGTTTGCGACGTAATGAGGTTTCCACCCGACAGATATGATTTGTGGCTTAAAGGAGAATTTTGGAGTAAGGCTTTCCTACCTTTATTTGTAGTTGTTACGCGACAATTGCCGTTATAAAAGTTCACAAGTGAACCTGTGTTCCAATGCATCCAATGTAGTTCTAATTTAGTCACAAGCTCTTGTTGAAACTTGTGGTCATGTGTCTCTGTGTGTTTTACTGAAGCGATGATCAAGTTTTTGTTGTGACTATATTAGAACTACATCGTAGTCATTGGATTCTTACCCTACTTCCTGGAAAGTAACGGTTTTGGACACGCAAGGTTTCCACCATGACAGCAACGATATTTCTTCATCACACGACTTCCTATCAGAGAGGCCAGAGTGCACTGGAGCCTGTACTGTATGTATGTACCATGCATACAGTATGGTACCCTTGGGCAGAACAGGGTCTCCATGCCCTGCACTCAAGGACACTTGTCAAAGTGTTGGGGCATGCATCTATCACTCTGCGGTCATCGGTTCACGGCCAGGAACACATCGGTCACCGCATGCAGACGGTTTTGAAGCGGCGAGTCTGCCGCGCCCGTACGAGCATAGGAAACACTTCAGCACTTCTGCTCTCCCTATTCATCACACCAGACTGTCATCCCTGGCACACTGTCCCCTGATTGCCAGTGTGAACCATGTGGGACTATAACCCCCCCAGTCACTTTACAGTGACAGATAGTGGCGGTGTGGTCACAATAATAGTCATCCTCCCTCTCTATATACCCTCGCTATATAACTCACTTATATAGTGGACGAGGCTCTAGCCATATTCATTACAATCAATTCTCTGCTGATTGCCCTGGCCCCAAATTATTATAGGAAAGAACCTGCCACCGGCGGCTGAGTGAAGGAGTGCTTTTTAAACGCCTTAGCATGTGTTTGAGTGTGAGAGAGAGAGAGAGAGAGAGAGAGAGAGAGAGAGAGAGAGAGAGAGCAGTTGGCTGATGAAGTGTTTGTCAGCCGCGGTGTGATTGAGTGCGTTAATTAAGAACTCGTTCGTGGTGACATTTTCATGTGTGCTGTTCCTGTTGATGGGCTGGAAGCAGGAGGAGGTGATGGAGGACGGGGGCAGCCAACAGAAGCTCCTCTCCTCTCCTCTCCCCTCCTCGGCAGGCACGGTGAGAGTAATAACAGATGCCACAAAAGGAGTCAAGGTATAGCCACTGCAACAGTGTCCATAAAGCACATGTAACTGCACGCACGCACCCCCCCCCCCCGCCCCCCCCTTTCAATCTTTTTTTGATAATTGATTGAAAATAATGTTTAAAGTGCCTGTGTGTATGCATGTTTTTTGCGTTGTTTGTGTGCGAGTAAATAGCCAAAAATAGAGGATCTATAAAGCTCACAACGCGTTGCATGCTTGTAGATCTGCTATTTTTGGCAAAGACAAGGTAATATCTCAAATGCATAGAAATAGTCATCTATGATCACATAACTACGAACTCATCATCCGCCCGATTTGGTGTAGATAGAAATAAAGTACAGTTGCAACTGCGGCTGGGTTTCACTGAGAATAGAGGGTTTATGTGGCTAAATAAGCTCAAATATAAGTACCGTAGATACAGTATATTGCAGTCTTCTCCATGTCCACATGCAGATATACAGTATATATATGCATGGATACATACAGAGCACCCACATGCGTCCTTTTTATTTTTCTTCCATTTCCATTTCTTTCATTACAGACATGTTCTGTCAAACCCTCGAGCCTATTTCAGCCCTGACCTGTAACACATGGCGAGGAGGAGGAGGAGGAGGGGCCAGTGTTCTTTGGTCAGCGGGGACAAACGTGACATGCCTGTGTGGAGCGGTGAGTCATCATACCGCCACCATTACCTCAACCCACTGACCTCCTCCTGCTTCCAATTTACACCTGCTGCACAAAGCCACCGTCACCGGTCCACGACATGCCACCTCCGCTGGCACCTGGCCGACAGGAGGCCACACTGGACTTAATAAGGAATAATAACAATGAATTGCATTTTTAGAGTGCTTTTCCAAGTGCTCAAAGCGCTTTACAATGGTTCATTCATTCATACATTGGGAGGTGAAGCGGCGAACAGTGTCCTCACTCCTCACTTCCCACATGCACACACCAATGGTGGCAACCTCACACCGACCAACTCATTGGAGGCAATTCAGGGTTCAGTGTCTTGCACAAGGACACTTCGACATGTGGACAGGAGGAGCCGGGATTCGAACCACCGACCCAGGGATCATTGGACGACCTGCTCTACCTCCTAGCACAATTTTGGCCAGTGCCTTACCCCTACATTTCTTTGCCTTTTTGTCAGGTGAAACCTGACAAAAACGGCACATGACATAACAGATCATGAAATGATAACAGCTGCTATGTCTAACCAAAGTATGCCTCCACATGAAATGTAAGCGACCTAGTCATCAATGGGAGTCGACCCCAAGCCACTACAATGGGAGTCTGCTGAAACGCCGCCTAAGCCAATGGGAGGCTGCATCACTCGTGTAGCCAATCACATAGTAGTGACCTAGTCATGACTGGCTGGCGGCTGCCTCCTAAGCCCCGCCCCGCACCACAGAGTTATGCATGCAACGCCGCCCGCCGCAGCTCGAAGCTGCTAATGTTATGAGCTAACTGGACAGCAGGAAAGCCACTGTTGTATATTAAAATGGCATGAGTAAACACCACTTTAAACTATACTAACCAAACCAGAGATTAAATAATGTTCTCAGAAAACAAACTGCATCAGATGAAGTAAAGCAGACAGAGAGAAAATGACGGTCTCATCTGAGCTGTATTTATTCAAAGTTTAGAGTACAGAATGGCAAAATAGCAGAGCTACCCGTGGCCATGGTTGGCCCACGGGAGCACAGCAAACTGACCGCCTCAGTGGCCAGTCCACTAAAAGACAGAGTTTGTACATTTTCACTAGGCGTTTAAGCAGATTTACAATAAAACATGAATACAGGGTGTTAGTTTTTTGAATACTTAGATACAATGCTTAAAGAATGTGACAACAAAAAGGAGCTGCTACTTTTTAGTGACACTAATTGTAATTGGACTAATAAATCAAATCGGAAAAACCTTAAGGCAATAACGAAGTTTAATCTCACCCAGCTGGTGAAAGGTCCAACCCGAATAACAAACTCATCTCAGACACAAATTGACTTAATGTTCACAAATAGGCCTGAAAGAATAACAAAAACATATAATCTGATAACTGGTATATCGGACCACAACATCACACTACTGGTGAGGAAACTCACCAGTAAGCGGTTTGATCATTTAAAAAAATCTAAATCCTCTCACCAGAGAATCCCAAAAAATGAAACTGATAATGTTGACAGGGCTCTAAAACAAACAGATTGGTCAGGATGTAGATAGTGGCAGTCATAATTTTGTGACAACAGGGTAATATCACCATTCATTAGGAATATAAATGCTAGACATAGAAAAAACACCCTGCCATGGCTCAATGGTGCCCTCTGGCAGCAGATGAGAGAGCGAGATTTGGCTTTAAAGAAATCATTTAAATCAGGTCTTACTAGTGATAGGCAGATTTTTACAAGCCTTCGGAATAAGGTAGTTAGGAACCTTAGGAAAGCAAAAGCAGATTTTTTTATTAAAGTTATTGAAGATGCAAGGGGAAACGGGAAATTGATTTGGGAAAACCTTAATAAATTAACCGGTAGAAACAAGGATCAGAAAACTAAGGAATATGAAATTAAAGTGAATGGAAATTTAACTACAGATCATGATGTCATAGCAAATACTTTTAATAGATTCTTTATAGATTCAGTGGAGGAGCTGGCCCAAAGCTTCCCCACTAGAATTTTGACATGTACTCCTATTAAGGATGACAAGCCAATTTTCAGGATTGGAGAAATTACAGAATCTGCAGTGTTGGAAATGATGAGCTCCCTAAGAGACTCAAAAGCGAAAGACGCTTACAATATGGACACAACATTTCTAAAAACACACAAGGTCGCCCTAATCTGTCCTCTAGTTCACCTGATTAATCTATCAATCAACCAATGCATTTTTCCATGTACCTGGAAAAAGGCTGTTGTAACACCCATTTTTAAGGCTGGGGACCAGTCAGATGTGGCAAACTATAGACCAATTAGCATTTTACCTATTGTATCCAAAGTGGCTGAGAAATGGGTGGCAAAACAACTGACTGCTCATTTGAACTCCACAATCCTCTGCACCCACTGCAATTCGGTTTTCGCTCCAACCATTCAACAGAAACAGCAAACTGTTACTTTCTGGAAAGTATTAAGTCAAAGTTAGATGCAGGAGGCATAGTGGGTTCTGTATTTCTGGACCTCAAAAAGGCATTTGACACTGTACACCATCAGGTACTCCTGTCAAAGCTCTCCTCCTTTAACTTCTCTAAAGAAGCAATCAAATGGATGCACTCATATTTAGCAAACAGGAACCAAAGTGTTCGTATTGGTACTGGTACTCAACATATCTTAACTGTAACATTGGAGTTCCTCAGGGATCAATACTGGGCCCTATCCTGTTTAGTTTATATATAAATGATCTGCCTTCCGTCTGTCCAACTGTCTCCATACAAATGTATGCCGATGACACAGTTCTTTATATACACACTAAAAACAAACAACTAGCAGCAGATAAATTAACTGCAGCCATGGGCCACGTATCAGATTGGCTGAGGAACTCATGTTTGCATCTGAACAAAAAAAAAACTGTCGCTATGTATTTTTCACGTAACTCCACAGACCCTGACATTGACATTCTCATTGAGGGTAGTAGTATCCAGATAGTATCAGAATTCAAATACCTTGGAATTACACTAGACTCAAACTTGACATGTAAAAAATGTAGCCAACAAAATCAAATTCAATTTATCTAACTTCAGACACATAAGACCATATCTAACAACCGATGCAGCTAAACTCTTCATGCATGCTATGATTTTTTCACACATAACGTACTGTTTCACAACCTGGTCACAGACAAACCAGACAACTTTAAAACCCATAGAATCACTGTACAAACAGACATTAAAAACACTTGACCAAAAGCCCATCCGTTACCACCATTGCCACATAGTTCAAAAGTACAACCTATTTAATTTGAACAGCTTCAAACACTTTGCAGATGCTTGTCTCATTTTTAAGAAAGAAAATGGACTTGCACTTCCACCACTGAACCAGTTCATAGATCGAAGGGACAGTGGTGACAGAGCAACAAGGGCAACTACCAGAGGGGACTGTGAAGTGCCAATCAGACTTAGTGTGTTTGTTAAAACAGTCTTCTCTGTTAGAGCCTCCCATCACTGGAACAGTCTCCCCACAGAAGTAAGAGAGACTTCCAACTATCTGACCTTCAAATTCAACCTGAAAAGGTGGCTAAAAACAACTCAAATCTGTAATCATGAGTAACTATTAGTAACGAATTAGTATTCTGTGTCATTTCTCATTTCACTTTGCAGTTGTTCTGTCCCCTGTACCATGTTGATCTGTATTGTATTGTATTGTGTATGGTCATGGTGTTGGGTGCCTGCACAAGTGCACATATGCACACATGGCATCAACGCATGGTGTTGTGTGCAGGCGCCCCACACTTTGTCTTTCTTTTATCTGTATTGTACTGTGTTTTTGTATGGACGTGGTGTTGGGTGCCTGCACATATGCACACATGGCATCAACGCATGGTGTTGAGTGCGGGCCCCCACCCTTTGTCTTTCTTTTATCTGTTGTACTGTGTTTTTGTATGGACGTGGTGGTGGGTGCCTGCACATATGCACACATGGCATCAACGCATGGTGTTGTGTGCAGGCGCCCTACACTCTGTCTTTATTTTATCACTTACTATTTAAGAGCCTGCCCAGGGACTACAGATGAAATTTAGCTTTGGCTAACTCTGGCCCATTTACATTGATGTGAAAACTGACATGTTGATTAATGAGTGCTGTCCCTGTCAAATAAATAAATAAAAATATATAACTCTAACCATAGTCCCTAAAGCTAACCTCTAGATGCCTAATGCTAATGGTTATCCTAACCCCAACCTGGACCTTTAAATCATTCTAAGTCTACCTCCCCAAAATTAGTTTGAACCATAAAATAATAGTTTATCTTGTGAGGACCAGGAAAATTGTCTCATGTTTCTCATTAGATGGAACATTTGGCCCTCGCAAGTATACACACACACACACACACACACACACACACACACACACACACACACACACACACACACACACACACACACACACACACACACACACACACACACACACACACACACACACACACACACACACACACACACACACACACACACACACACACACGCGCCTGCCTGCATGCATGCTTACAAATTGATTGGTCACTGTCCGGCTGTCCCTGTGGTGTCTGGCCTGTACAGGCTGTGCTGCTGCCTCTTAATGACTTGTCAGAGAGCCTGCCATGCTTGCAGGGGGCCATGCTGACCCAGGCCTGCATGGAGAACACACTGTACTGTACAGTATAGTACAGTAGAGTACACTCTGAAGGGAGAAAAACCCAAGCTGAGGCCTCTGTGGACAGACGAGCATGGACCCGGTGGCGTTGGTACCAATACCACAGTGGAAGAATACTATACTGAGCAAAAGTCCTCACTTACTTAATGGAGGGTACTTAAGGGAGGGTAAGTGAAATTATTTTGTTAAAATAATTGTTAAGTAGCTCTACATTCTGATAGTAAGTTTATTCAGTATGTCTCTTTCAGATCAGGTCCATCAGGATACCAATTGTATTCTCTCTGGAGAGAGAACTCGCACAGGATACAGGATAAGCAAGTACATTTTGAACTGATGACACAAATAAATTAGCAGATTCTTGTTAATCCAATATCAAATAGAAGTGGATAAATGGGTACTCTCTCCAGATGGGGCTGAAATTGGCAACCCACCTGAAAATGTATCAAGAGCTGGAGGGACTGGGAGACCGCTTGAACAAACACTAAAAGTACGTACAGTATGTGTGTAGAATCATATAACCTTTTCCAGATCAGGGCCCCGACTTGAACGTGTCGAAAGCGTTCGCAGCCCACCCATCTGACCACGTCACAGTATAGCGTGCAATATCCTCTGTGCGATGGTTTTCATGATCAATCGATAGAAGATATCTTTTAATGTGTTTTTTTTAAAGTAATTTTAGATAAGATGTTTCTGGGCAGAGCATTCCAGAGTGCTATTGACCTATAGTAGGATATGTTACAGTACAAGTGGAAATAAACCAGTCTGAGCGAAGAAGGAGCGCCCGTTGGCTTTCTTCGAGTTCGTCACCCGCGGACACCCATGTTTGGCCGCAGACCCCCATTTGAAAATGATGATGTAACAGGGAGTAAGGGACCCCTAGAACGGAATTTGTGTTCGAAAATTCTAACATTTTAGAGTTTCAAACACTTGAATTGAAAAATGTTCAAAAAGTAGCAGATGTACAAGCTGAGATTTCGTATATCTGCAATTCTTTCGAAAATGGACACAGATGTGTTCTCGCTTTGAATGGGTTAAACAAACACCGGATTTGACTAAAACTGAACCAATACTGCATCAAACAGTGCATGGAACACAAGTAATTACTTTTTGTTTGTTTTGAAGGTAACTGCGGGTCACAAAATATTGATGAAGCAACAGAAAGAATTAGCATAAATATGAACAAGCAGAGGATGAAATGATGAAACCCAGTTCTGTACGACCAATTTTTTTGTTATCAAATGTTTTTTATTTTAAGACAAAAATCACAATAATACACGTTAACAACATGAATTACTTAAAGAAAACAAAACACATATAAAACACATAACAGCAAAAGCAAGGAACACAAAAACAAACAATCCCACCCACCCCTCTCCCCCCCCCCCCCCCCCCCGAGACCAAAGATGCCACAAAATGTCATTACTCCTACTACTATGCAATGGAGACAATAAATTAATTAATAATGATAATAATAATAATGATTAAACCATGCCCTTAACCAAATCTGCAATACCAGACCAAATCTCAATGTTTTCCTCTTTTGCACCATGCAATCTTTCTGTAGACATTTCTAGATAAATGATGTCTAGAAAGGTCAAAGCCCATTGGCGAAATGACAATGTATGAGGCGGTTTCCAGTGCGAAGCAACCATCTTCTTTGCGGCTGTTACGCCAGCAAAGAAGACACGAATACGGGTGTTATTTAATGGAAACTGGGATACATCATTTAATAAGAATAGAGATGGGGAGGGTGTGATGTTAACTTGTAGAATAGTCGAAAGGTTAGTAGCAACCAAATTCCAAAATGTGAGGACACTCGGACACTCCCACACCATATGAAAGAATGTACCTATTGACGTGCAGAAAGTGCAGTTGTGATTATTTAAAATCCGCATGGCACACAATCTACGGGGGGTTAAGTATGTCCTATGAACAAATTTAGATGAATTTGTTGATGATCAGGATTCCTAGAAGACAGGACAACATTAGACCACACTGTATCCCAGCTCCAATCTGGATCTAGATTTGGTATGTCATTCCTCCATACAGTATCGACAAGCAAGGTCCCATAACTAGATTCTAATAAATAATCATACAATACGGAAACAAAGCCTCTTGACCTAACATCACAGATAGGTCTATGCAAAGGGTGCATTGCAAGGGGGGTCTGCCATGGCACCCCATATGTCCTCATGGCAGTTCTCAATTGTAAATAGAAAAAAAAAGAGTTACCAGGCAAGTAAAAAATATCACATAAATTCTGAAAAGAACGTAAACCATTAACATCAAATAAATCACCCAAAGTATGAATCCCCTTGGAACTCCATCTGGGAAAACGAATAGGACGATTGTCCAAAAGCAAACCATCATTGTTGAACACTGGGGAAAACGAATTCCATTTCAAATCAATCTTGCGCAATTTTTCAGCCGCTCTCCACACTGTTACTAACTGAGAAATGATTGGCCCAAAGCGAACTTTGCATTGATTACTCGTTAAGTTTGAATAGATCAGATCTCTCAATTCAACAGGATGAACCAAACTCTCCTCAAGCTCTCGCCAACAAACCTTTATAGTTGAGTCGAAATATCTTAAAAGGGGGCGAAGAGTAAAAGCCCAATAATATAATTTGAAGTTAGGCAACGAGAGACAGTTCTGTACGACCAATTAATATTTTTTGGCAGGACAAGAGATGGAACTTTGACTTTCACTCTCCGACTGCACAATTGCGTCACGTTATTAAGCAAGGCTGCAGTCATTATAATGACTTCAGGGTATAACGACCATAATTATTTAACGGGCGTCTGTAATGCCGTACAGTGAGTCATGTTGCGAAGAGTTTCGAACATGGAAATTATGAGAATAAAAAAACTCTATAAGATATTACTAGTTGAGTGTGCAACACTAATTTCATCTGCATGTCTCCATTTACATTTTGGCTCTTACATAAAATTCCTGTTATGCGATGCATTGTGAGCTGAATGGATATCTACTGTACAAGCTCACAATGCATCGCATGGCGACGCATTGTGAGCTGAATGGATATCTGCAAGCTCACAATGCATCGCATGGCAATCGTGGCATTGATCGTCCAACAATTTCTTAACCTCTGGGTGGGAGGTGACTCTAAAATAGCACATCCGGCAGCGTAGGGGAGTAGCCTTATAACTCTATGGGAGCAGCCTTATAAGTCTATGGGAGCAGCCTTATAACTCTATGGGAGCAGCCTATGGGAGCAGCCTTAAAACTCTATGGGAGTAGCCTTATAACTTTATGGGAGCAGCCTTATAACTCTATGGGAGCAGCCTATGGGAGCAGCCTTAAAACTCTATGGGAGTAGCCTTATAACTTTATGGGAGCAGCCTTATAACTCTATGGGAGCAGCCTTATAAGTCTATGGGAGCAGCCTTATAACTCTATGGGAGCAGCCTATGGGAGCAGCCTTATGACTCTATGGGAGTTGCCGTGATAGTGCTGGTGGTGAGCATGCATTCATTTACTGGGCGCGAAAACGCAAAAAGTGCCGTTCTTGATTGCGTTACGTGCACGAGCGAGAACATGGGGCCTTTTGATTTGGTGTAGCGCCAGGGCCCTCGGAGGGGTTTGGCACTGCTTAACCCATTCTGACCTGAGATCAGATTCATACGAGGTTTCCGCCGGACACACACTGGTCTGATGAACCCATTCTGACCTGAGATCAGATTCTAAAAATGTCAGTCGCTCTTCGATTTTTCAAAAATAGCAGACCTACAAGCTCGTATCGCGCCACTCGGTGGCGCGATATGAGCTTGTAGATCTGCTATTTTTAAATAGCTAAAGCATAACATGATGCTGACACCAAAATGGGTGCCCGGTCAGAATGGGTTAAAGTAACCATTCAGGATGGGAACCCCTTTTGGTGTTAAGCATTATGTCATAATTTATTTAGCTATTGAAAAATGGCAGATCTACAAAGAAAATGTGGCGCAAATCTATCTATTTATTTATTTATTCTTTCACACAATGAACGTTACTAACTCAAATCTTTGCTTCTGGGGGGGGGGGGGGGGGTCCCCTGGAACTACATATTTTCAGATGGGGGTCCGCAGCCAAATACAGATAATTCTGGGGGTCTTTGACATGAAAAAGGTTGAGCACCACTGACATAGAAACATAGACATTTCAGCAAAATGTTTTAGAAGCCTTTTTTTAATCGAGCTCAGATTTAAAGTACTTGAGTAAATGTACTTAGTTACTTTACACCACTGGTCTAGGGTATGCTAGCGGGGCATTTAGAGTCTTGTTATGTGATTAACTAAAATGTTATTTAATTAATTTCATGTTAAACAATTGATGATATGATTGTTAAATCATTTCACCCCTACAGCGTACACGCAGCACAACTCCTAGGACGATTTTAGCTGGAGATATAAATCTTGCTACTGCTAGTTTTATAGACCTGTACAGTAAAGGGTTCACTTTTATACTGTCAGAGTTACAATTTACAATTTAGGCATTTACTGTAGCAGACGCTCTTAATCCAGAGCAATTTACAATAAGCAAGAACAAAAAGCATGGCAATACATCACATACATAAAAAATAGTTATCATGAAACATGCGTAAGCTAACGTAACAGTGGAATATCTATATACAGTAATGAAACTATACATATAAACTATACATACTATACTATACATATATACTATAAAGTGCTCAGACTACATAAAATGCAATTCTAGTGCTGTCTACGTAACAAGTTAAACTCCGGCTGTAAACCAGGTGCACTGTGGACTGTGGAGATGGCCTCACATTAAACAGGATATAAGCCATAGGTGCATTGTGGACTGTGGAGACCGTCCCGTACCTCACTTTTTTTTTTTTTTTTTTTTTTTATATTTTTTGTCCCACAATTTTGTAACCCATTTTTCACCCTTGTGTCAATCATCCTGTGATGTGATCCTGGGCTCTACACACCCTCCGCCAACCTAGGGAGAGCAACGGACTTAACTCATGCTTCCTTCATGCTTGAGTGTCCAAGTTGCTCCTTTACACCTGGCAGGGGGGAGTTTCCCTGGTTGGACGTAGCGCGTGGAAGGAGCACGTTATTCCAACCAGTTCCTTTCCCCTCCATCAGGCGTCCCGGCTGGCCAGGGGGAGGCAGTTTAGAGACCAGGATTACTGCATGTTTTTGTGAGGGTACCTACCCTAGGGGACACGGGGAGAACATGCAAACTCCACACAGAAAGGCCCTTTCGCCAACCCCGCCTTCGGGTATGGGCACTGATGACGCGGAGGAGGAAACACGCCGCCAGCACCCACAGCGCCCCGAGCGGGAATCGAACCCAGGACCTTCTAGCTGTGAGGCGACAGCACTACCAACTGTGCCACCGTGCCCCCACCCCGTACCTCACATTAACATTCTGGGCGTTGGTGTTTTGGTTTTAGCATTATGATATGCTTTAGCTATTGAGCTCCTAGCGCGCCTCCGAGTGGCGCGCTACGAGCTTGTAGGTCTGCTATTTTTGAAAAATCGAAGAACGACTGACATAGAAACATAGCTTTTTCAGAAAACTGTCAGGATGTAGAAGACATTTTTTTAATCTGATCTCAGGTCAGAATGGGTTAAAGCAGGCTGCAGCAGAGACACAATGACTCCTCTATCAGGGTATGACATTAAATTATCCAGCTGCCATGTGCAGTCTATACAGGTCACACCTCCAGTGTGTCAGAAGATTGCATAAGACAGTGTCTTGCGCTGACACACGTGCTATCTGGAGACACTGTTAACCCATTCTGACCTGAGATCAGATTCATACCAGGTTTCCGCCGGACACACACTGGTCTGATTAACCCATTCTGACCTGAGATCAGATTCTAAAAATGTCAGTCGTTCTTCGATTTTTCAAAAATAGCAGACCTACAAGCTCGTATCGCGCCACTCGGTGGCGCGATATGAGCTTGTAGATCTGCTATTTTTAAATAGCTAAAGCATAACATGATGCTGACACCAAAATGGGTGCCCGTTCAGAATGGGTTAAAAGACGACAGGGGAACACACACACAGTAGAAGACAGTGTACCTTAGCATTGTAATAATGATGTGACCTAGCTCATGTCATACTGTACTAGCTGTTATTTTGCATATCATGAAGTGAAGTTATTGCCGTTAGTCACCTCCTAGACCTAGAATTAGCAGCAATTAGTTGGTAATTCGGCGCATAATGCAGTTCAGTTATAGGCTCAGTTCGGTTCCAGACAGTCAACTCCAGTCGGCTGAACTGACCTAAACCGGTGTTTCATTCAACCTGCAGAGCGCGGCCAATAGTGGCTTGTTATTGCAAGTGGGCCCCCCAAATAATTGGGTCCAAACGGGTTAGATTTGAGTCACCAAATCTCCTGCAGGAGGTTGCGTCTGAAGCCTGTCCTCTCTAGGCCTAGAACCAGAAAGGCTCAGGAAACACTCATCTAAACTGAACTCCAATCAATTTGAATGAATCGTACGAAAGCAATGAGGAGAACAGGAGGTGACATAATCCAAACAAATCATGCAGTCTGGTCACACCTGACAGCAGATGACAATGCGTATTAGACCTGAGTGCTCTATTGCAGCCCTGAATCACACTGAATTATGCCTCTGATGGTGACCCAGCATCCCGGTAGGGTGTGAGGACACAGAACATCATCTTTCATTCCCCGACTCCCTCCCTCTCCATTTCTCTCTCCCCCTCTCCCCCTCTCCCTCTCTCTCTCTCTCTCTCTCTCTCTCCCCCTCTCTCCCTCTCTCTCCCCCTCTCCCTCTCCCTCTCCCTCTCTCTCTCGATAGAGTAACTATTTAGAAAAGACATGAAATCTGTGCAACACAGCACTCTATGTGGATAGAGCAGGTTTTTTAAGAGGTATATACTTAAACCCATATATAGCATCCCTATTCTGGGGGGAACATTCACCTAGAATAGGTAAGGTAAGGTAAATGTATTTATAAAGCGCCTTTCAAAACAGTTAAGGTGCTGTACAATACAATAGGAATAAAACAAGAACATCACAATCAAAGATAAACCAACAATGAAATAAGAAACAGAGCAGCAAAGACAGTACCTAGAAATAGATAAAAACAGTACATAGACTAGAAAAAGTGCCCTTCTGGGCACAGGTCTCCACCAGGTTATCCACAGATCCGTGCAGTTAGAGGTAAAAACACTTTTCGGCCAGTTATAGCGCCACCTTGAGGCTGAGTTGAAATTGTTCATGTGGCATTTCGTCCTCGGCCTAGTGGGAATGTGCGTGCACAATTTCACGGAAATCATGCGATGTGTTCATGATTTGCAGCATTTTGTTTGAAACTGAGCACTCCTGTGAACTTTGGAAGCCAATCTTAACCAATCAGGATGGAGTCTGAGAAATCTGAAAGACCCGTTTCGTTGAATGGCTCTAGAGAGACTGTGTACTAATTTGCGTGATGTTTGGACAAAATCTGTAGGTGTACTGTGAAAAAACTTGTTTTGCACAAAGCGGCCTCCTGGTGGCGCTATAACAGGCCGTTCTGGAAAGTTTGGGGCAGAGGTTCATCGTTGGCATCCAGGGAGTGTGTGTGCAAAATTTGGCATCGACCGGGTTAACGGTGGCCGAGATTAGCTGTTCACGGACACACGGACGGACACACGGACGGACGGACGGACACACGGACGGACGAAGTGCAAAACATACTCTCCCCACATGCCTTCGGCCTGGTGGAGACAAAAACAACAAAACAATCACTGGAGCAAACCAAAATGTTTGCGGTACAAATGAGCTTTTAGTAGCTTCTGAAAGATGTCAACAGACACAGCATTTCTCAAGTAGAGTGGTAAGTCATTCCACAGCGTACTGTAGGTGCAACAAATGCGTAAGCTCAATCTCCTCTTGGTTCGCAGCTTAGTGGCGGGGATAATGAGAAGACCTATGTCTGAAGACCTAAGGTGTCTCATATTTACCTTAGGGTTCACCAGTTCACTTAAATAATGGAGAGATTTATAAGTAATGAATACAAATTTAAATTGAATTCTGGAGTCGATTGGTAGCCAGTGCAAGGCCGCAAGCACAGGAGTAATGTGTGACCTTCTTTGTGTATTGGTTAACAGTCTAGCAGCCGCATTCTGCACAAGTTGGAGGCGGTGTATAGAGGATTGACTCAATGTTGTAAACAAGGAATTACAATAGTCCAGGCGGGACGATAAAAGCGTGGATAGGTTTTTCCAGGTCTTGTGGTGTTAATAACGTCTTAATTTGGCAATGTTTCTCAATTGGAAAAAACATGTTTGGACAACTTTTTTTACACAAAATGTATTTGGTGATCAAATAGTACACCTAGGTTTTTTGACACCTTCGTAAAAACTGCTGTTATACCCATAGACTGCTGTATTTCACAGTGGGTGCTCGGGTCCTATAATTAGGATCTCAATTTGTCAGGGTTTAACTGTAAAATGTTTTGGGACATCCAGTCCTTTATAGAATTAAGACATTATTTTAAAATAGATAAATTAGAATGCTGAGAGGATTTAAAAGAAATAATAATAACAATAATAATAATAGCAGATCTAGCTCACAACGTGAGTCGTGACACATTTTTTTGTACAGTTGCAACTCATGTCTGTTGAACTAAGTGTATGTTTAAGTAAAACGTTTAAGTGTACTTCTTCCTAGTGCTGCAAGATTCTTGCTCAAATGTGAATCTCGATTTTCTCCACAATAATTGAGATCACGATTCTCACACGATTCTCACTATGTCCATGAAAATATTCATTGTCTTTATAGTCTGTACTTTGCTGAACATTACTACAATCTTCGGGCCCTGGTCTTGGAATGACCTACAAACCAGACTCAAACTATCTTCTGTGATTCCCCTAGTGCTTTTTAAAATGATTGTCATGGGCACGTTTCCCAGACACTGCTCCTGCACATATAGGAAATGTTTGCTCTAGTCCTATATTACTTTAGTAGCAAACATTGTAATTTAGTCTTTATATCAGTTTTATTGGTCATGTTATTAGATTTTCCTTGAGCTTCCTAGGTAGTGGGTACAGCTGTGCTTACAAATGTTATTTGTCTGTCTTAAATGTTGTCCTATATTCGTTGGTACTGGCAGAGCTCTTGGCCAGTTCACACTTGTAAAAGAGATCTCAATGTGTTTTTTACTGCTTAAATAAAAATAAATAAATAGAAATGTGGCACCTGGAGTCAACTACTGTGGTTTTTTAACAAGCAACATCAAAGTGCTTCACTTAAACAAACCTCTCTTAAATCTCTCCCTTGTAGCAAAAACACAAGAGTAACTAAAATGAATTGGACAGCCAACCAATGCTGCACAACTCCTGCTCAAATTGAGTGTCACAGACTACCAGACTGCAGCATTTCAAGACAATGCAGCACTGGAAAGTTTTCTCTTTTTTTTGACCCCACTTTCTGAGGGTTGTTCCTTTGCTGTTGGCTGCTGGTTTTGACTGATGAATTTCAATGGAAAGTCAAAACTCCACAGAAGCAGAAGACCAAATACACTGTCTGGCAGGGAAACGCAGGACTGTGAAAATGCACTGTGATATTGCACAAACATCATAAATGACAATGCATACAGTAAACAGACAGACAGACAGACAGACAGACAGACAGACAGACAGACAGACAGACAGACAGAATTTGAAGAATTGAAGAAACAGAATGTGGCCTCCTGGTGGCGCTATAATAGGCCAATGTGAAAAGCGTGCCATTTCTGGATGATTTGAGGAATGTGTTTTGCAAAAATCCACCTGTTGGTGGTGCTATAATGTGAGAAGGTTGGGATATATTCCTCAGCCTATAGGAAAGTGAAGATTTCAAGTAAATTGCACGCTGCGTTCATTATTTGAGGCTTTTTGTTCAAAACGGGCCAATCCTGCAAACTTTGAAAGCCAATGTTAGCCAATTAGGATGGAATATGAAATATCGGACAGATTCTCCCCCCCCCCCCCCCCCCATGGCTTCGGCCTGGTGGAGACAATAATGATCTCAAAGGAGAATCCTGATACCTTCTACATTTCAGTGTTTTCATTTCAAGATGTTTACAGAAATTTGACTTGCAAATGGTTCGTTTTATTAGAATAAACAAGCTATACCCTGTTAGAACTCTGCAGTGTTTCATCTGCATGTGATCCACTCTGAGATTTCTACACATTCCAATTAATCGAGCTGTGGTGGAAAAAGTACTCACATGTTTTACTTAAGCAAAAGTATCCATAGAAATACTCTGTTACAAGTGAAAGTCCGGACTTCAATATGTACTTTACTTAAATTTCAAGTTTTCAAATGTATAAACAAAATAGCTGATCTAAAAGTGCACCTTGTAGATCAGCTATTTTCAAATGGCCGAAATGTAGGCCTGAAGTGTTTAATGTGAGTTTTGTAACAATAATCCAAATCTACAAAGTAACTAGTAACTAAAGTTTTCAAATAGTTGTAGTGGAGTAAAAGTACAATATCTGCCTCTGAAATGTAGTGGAGTATAGAAGTAAAAGTAGCCTACTGAAAATTTGACATACTCAAGTAAAGTAGAAATACCATAAAACTGTACTTAAGCACAGTACTTAAGTAAAAGTACTTAGTTACTGTACATACCACCACTGCAATCGAGTCATTAGCGACAGCATGCTCTCCAATAAGGATCTGTGTTTCTTTGTTTGGTTTCGGGGGTTTTTTCTCCCTGTTTTTTCCCACTGCGAACTCCACGGAGCACAATGCTTGTTAAATCAATTAGATGTTCTACAAATCCTCCAAAAGCAAACTGCAGAACGGAGCAGGCACTTCTCCTCCTGGCACAGATGTTACTTAGCTGTGAAATAAGCCCTCTGCGCTGTGAAAAGACACTTCACCGGGTGTCCCAGGGGATCATGGCAGTTATTACCACCCCTAGCATTTCCATTTAACCTCAAATTTGTGTTCTTTTCTGCATAATTGTGTCCTTTTTTTTTCTTCTTCTGATCGGTCAAGCTGAGTGCATCTCAATCCATGCCTGTCCATCTACACCATTTCACGGACCCCCATAACTCTGAGAGTTACAAGCCTGCAGGGTCCATTGGGAACCCCCTCAAGGAACCCAGAGGGCATGGTAGAGTAATACAAACCCACTTTGAGGACCACTGATCTACATGATGACATCTAGCCTGGCTCCAGCTCTGAATCGCTAACCACAGCCATACAAAAATAAATAAAGTTATGACAATTCAGGTCTGGTGACTCGGTCAATCTCGATCAAAAATCGGATCGCAGCAGCTGATTGATCGCCACGAGCATCGTCACTCGATGACAAACAACAAACTTGGTTGCGCCCAATGTGACAACTTGCGACTGTATCAATCTCTGGCTATTAAATCGCCCTATGATAATTACGTTTCTTTAAAGAAACGTCAGGTCTTAGAAACATCATCCATCACTGCGTTTGTTAGCAACCGGGTTAGCCACATTGACAACGACGTCATCTGCTTTGCTACTATTTTTGATTGGTTGCTGTGACGAAGACTGCCGCTTTGGCAACGCCCATCCCAGAGAGGGCTTTCAGTCTGAATAATAATGAAGTGATACCAAATGAAAATTCAGACTGAGTGTCAGACTAGACGACATCTATATGTGACGCATATTCGGGGTGCAGACAGTGTGGCAAGCAAAAATAGGTTATATGCAAATGCAGCACATACAGGATCAAACTCAGGACATTGAATTGCTTTCATGCATTTTCATTTCATTTAGAAGAGAGAACTAGCACAATCTGTGTTTTTTTTTAATTAAAGCATAGATATTACATTCTGTAAAATTGACTCCATAATCCTTTTTTTGTATTAAGAGTTGATATTTTCCACTGTGCACATTATCTGACTCAGGCACGCAGAAGCTATAGCACGTTGTGTCTGTGAAGACAATGAGTTGACACTAGGGGCTCAGAAGGTGGTAAGGGGTAATGTATATTCATGAGGAAAGAAAAAACTATTTTGCTGTTAAAAGTTTGAAGTGCATGCCATGGAGACCAAGAGGGGAGAATGATTTACATGCAGGGGGTGCATTATCATAGTTATACCATAGACTGTAAAAAATATGGACAAAGCGTTCGCCGGGTCTAACATGGACGTAAAATG
Source organism: Protomyctophum parallelum (assembly GCF_964188405.1). Classification (NCBI taxonomy): domain Eukaryota; kingdom Metazoa; phylum Chordata; class Actinopteri; order Myctophiformes; family Myctophidae; genus Protomyctophum; species Protomyctophum parallelum. The sequence continues at coordinate 10,258,829 of NC_139702.1, forward strand.
AAGCCTGTTATTCCTGCACTGTAAGTCGCCATCTTTCTAGATCCGTTTGGTACCAGCTGGCCATTGGCTGGCTCCGTTTTGGACCAGCTGGCCATTGGCTGCCCAGACAACGAGGCGGGACTTCCCCCCTTCTTCTCCGTTGGTTTTTATTTTGATTCGAGTGGGAGGGGAATCCCGATCATAGACTGTAACGGTAGCCACGCCCCTCAGAACATACGCGATGTTTTTTTTCTTTATGGTCATTCTTTTAATTAATGGGACCATAATTTTCCAAAAAGAATATTATGACATTAGAAATGAGACTTTAAACTAGTGACTGGAAGAAGAAAGTATTCATGACCATGTTTATTAAGGTAATACAGTCTAGGTGAAGTTGGGCCAAAATACATGGGCCTCTATGGAGCTATGGGGCTTTTTGGGTCCAGTCCAGCACCACAACAGGCCATTAATATGAACTACCGATTTCAAATGAGGCTTCACGAAATATCTGGCTGAATGCCCCCCTGGGTTATACCCTATACTTCCTTCACCACCAGGGTCTCTATGCATTTAAAGGACCACTTCACCACTTTTCAACCTATCTTCATATAATAGGTCCTTTTACTTGAGTAAAAGTACAAAAGTATCTGCATCAAAATGTACTTAAAGTACTAAAAGAAAAAGTACGCATATTGCAGAATGTCCCATTTCACAAGTTCAAAATGTGTACAAAATCTATTGAAAATAGCCGATCTACAAGCTCACAATGCGTCGCTGAAATGTATAGGGTTGAAGTGGTCAAAACTCATTCAGTGCCACCTGGTGGACACCAGTTTTGGCCCTCGTTGCCACCGAAGCCCATTATAAATAAAATAAATAAAATGTATTTATATTGTGCATGTAATGTGCAAAGGTATGGCTCCCCCATATCTTACAAGTATGATTGAACCCTACAAACCCTCCCGCGCACTCAGATCAGCCAACGCAGGGAAGCTGGAAGTACCCTCACTAAAAACGCCGGGACAACGCTCCACACGTCCCAAACTCTTCTCCCTTCTGGCTCCAAAACTGTGGAATGCACTTCCCATTGCAGTCAGAACTGCAGCATCACTCCCAATCTTCCGCCGTAGCCTGAAAACCCACCTTTTCAGACTCCATCATGGCCCTTAGCACTTACCCTAAACCCTTAGATAGCATTTCTGTTGGATTATATAGCATTTGATACAGACTTATAGCATGTTATGTAGACAGCACTGTAATTGTATTGTATGTAGTCATAGCACGCCATAGTACACATATATAGCATAGTAGTAAAGATGTATAGTTTATATGTATAGTGTATGTATAGTTTCACTATATAAATATTCCACTGTTACTTTCTTAGCTTACGCATGTTTCATGATAAATGCTTTTTATGTGATGTATTCCCATGCTTTGTTCTTGCTTAAATGTAAGTCGCTCTGGATTAAGAGCGTCTGCTAAATGCCTAAATTGTAAATTGTAAATTGCATATCATCACCTGCACACCAATGGCGTCCAAAGGCGCCATTGGCACTCTTGGCCACCAGGGGGAGGCGTCCAAAAGCGTCACCTGGCTTGGAATGAGTTTTAATGTATGTTTTCTAATCCAAATTAAAATCTCCAAAGTAACTGGTAACTAAAGTTTTCAAATAATTGTAGTGTAGTTAAAAGTACAAATTTTGGCTCTGAGATGTAGTGGAGTAGAAGTAAGTAGTAAGTACTGGAAATTGGATATATACACAAGTAAAGTACAAATACATCAAAATTGTACTTAAGTATACAGTACTTCAGTAAAAGTACTTAGTTACTTTCCACCACTGGTACTCTCTACTGTCACCATCTGGCGGAGTCAGGTTACTATACTTTGTTGCTGCAACAATTACTGATTAATTAAGTGGACGTTGTGTTGGTGATTTGAGGCATTTTGTTCAAAGCGGGCCACACCTGCAAACAGAATCAAACAGATCCGTGTTGATCACATGACTAGAGTGTGTACCGATTTGCGTGATGTATAGATTAAATCTGTAATGTAAAAAAATCACACCCGTGCAGCACTAATACTATCTCTCTCTGTTTCTGGCACAACAGCGCCCCTACTGGTACTCATATACTGGTGCTCATGGCCACATAGGTCATAGGTGAACACATAGGTAGGTTAACGTCACGGACATTGCTGTTCCTTGGAGTGGTTGCACTACTCAAAAGAAATGCTTTGCAAAAATCGTCCTCATAATCAACTTTTGCTGGAAAGGTACTTAAGTAGGTGGAGGTAGAGGTTCAACTAAGATGTCTGCAGTACGATGATCTATGGAAAAAAAACGGGTACATTCATATACTCTTAAAATGTGATTGACACTACAAAGTAAGAACAAGTGAGAGTTTTACAAGAGAACCTGAATCCTTGTCAGACATAACATGAGTTTAACTGACCTTGTCATGAGAAATGTATTCCAAAATGAGCCGAGCACCATTTGCAAAAAGATACACACGCTGCCGTGCGTGCTTGCATTTTGAGATGAAGTAAATACTATACAACTGACCCTAGGTCAGCTCCTTTGGTGCCTGCGGGTTGCTGAATGGTTTATGTTTGTGATCTTCTGCTACGTAATGAACCGAACAGACCTCTCAGGTCTGCTTTCTGTCCCCCAGAATCACGCAGCGGAGAAGCAACATTCCATTTGAATGCATCACATATATGGAACAAACTTCTACTGGAGAACTGCCTGTGAGGGGTACGTGCTCTTATCATCATCATACTGTACGTCATCATCATACATCAGCTCATTCTCAATCAATGGCACATCTCCTACCCAATAACGCCAGCCAATCACAATTTGCGTTCTCACTTTTGTGTTTACACAAACACTCAAAGATGAGCATAGGAGGGGCTAGAAATTCCATGTATAGAAGAATTAAGTATTGAAAATAGATCTGCTATTTTCACTAGTTTGGGTCCCGGGCAAACGTCTAATCTGACTTTTGTGTGACCTGAAAAGTTTGGGAACGACTGCACTAGGGAACTGTAGGTCTGCTACGGCTCTCTGTTCTTTTATATCGCCACGACGTCTTTTACCAAGCATTCTGATTCATGACTTATGCTGCACTGTAACTTTATTCTCATATTTTAATCTGCTTTATTTTATTTTATTCTCATTTTCTATTCTCTTAACTCTCGAATAACCTTATATAATGTGTTCTTAAAGCAGCAATTCAGGACCTTTACAAGTGAATGAAATATAATATGTATCGATTTCTGTGGTAGAGTAATACAATACAACTATAGTGCTTCTGCGGTGGTTGTATTTGGTCTCCCTGCTCTTCCATTAAGAAATGTAGACAGACCCTCTATGATTGACAAGTGATATTGTATTGGCCCGAAGCTCAACGCACAGTATTTCCCCTGGCCGAGTTGGGTGTTCCGTCAAAGCTCAGTGGTAGAAACCCATCTCTCAGACTCTAACACAAGACCATGGAGGGTTTGCATCCCAGGAAGGGCATATACATCTTATGAAGTGCAGCTTTAATGCTCTTAATATTTTAAGTGTAGCACTTTGGTATTGCCTTGTTTGTCTTTCTGGCTGTGTGTGTCAACACCTCACACACACCCTCTATGGACAACTGGTATCAGTTTGGAGTCATACAGCTGGTGTCTGTCTATGCTCTGCTTCCAAACACACACTGCTATTCGGTGGTGGAAGAAGTACTCAGCTTTTGAACTTATAAGTAAAAGCACGCCAATGATGTTGTACTTGAGTACAATACTTGAGGGGTAAATGTACATCCACCACCGGCTGCTTGTCTTGTTGTTGTTGTTACAGAATCAAACCAAAAGAGATGGAGCTCTTTGGGTTTTATAATGGAGCAGTTGTCATGGAGCCAACGACTGAGGCGTGTGCATGTGTGCGTGCTCGTGCATGGGTGAGTATGAGAGAGCATGTAGGCCTATGCATGTGTTTGTGTATTCATGTGATGTGTGCATGCATGTGAGTGCACTTTATCTAAAACTTATCTCCTACAGTAGTAAAATTCTGGCAATTCTCATATTTTCAGCAACACTTATTCATACATTCACATGCAAATATAATTATGCAAGTTAACTTTGTGACAAACTCATGGTGAATTTTATTTTATTACAGTTTGCTCTGCGTTTTCCATGACAAATGATGTGCAAAATCTGAAACTCCACCATTTAGTTTGCTACAAAAATACCACAAATTAAATTATATCAACCAGCGTCAAAATGCAACTGTGCTGTAGGCCTACTACACACTGTGGACACGTCATGACGCACAGAGTTTGTGTATGTGTGCGCGTGTGTGTGTGAGTGCGTGTGTGTGCGTGGGTTCAGTGGTGAAATGAATGCGGAGGATTAAAGTCAGTATACTTTTTCTGCTCTGCTCATTAACTCAAAAACTAGTGTGTATGTGCGTGTGTACAGTACGTGCATGCGAGTGTATGAGTGTGTGCATGCGTGCGTACATAGTATACATGCATGTGCGTTTAATGTTTTAAGAGGATAGTTAAATGGGGGGGTTAAGGGTTAATCGTCATGGGGACGTCGTTCTGCTACCAGGAAAAGCGTGTTTAGGTTTTTAGTGTAATTAAGGGACACCATTATGAGAGGATTAGTCAGGATTAGACATTCAGGGGTTATAGGTTAGGGTAAAGGACGGGGATTTTGTTGTCTGGCTTGAGAATCATCCTCCATGTCCATGATTCACAATAATGAAGTGAAACTAAATGGAAATTGAAGTGTCATGGTGTGGATGTTTAGGTCAGGATTAGGTCAGACCTGCCTGGAGCAATCCTCTACAGGCTAAAGTTGGCCCCAGAAGGTTAAGTATAGAAAATGTACAATTTAATGATGAATAGTTACGACACAAAGCAAGTCAAATGTGTGAGCGAGTGAGCGTGCGGGCGTGCGTGTGTGCGCGCACGTGCGAGTGCGTCACCCACAGCTGCAACACGTTGTGAGCTTGTGGAACGGTATTGGATGTTTTCAGTGTGTGACACGAAGTCAGGCAAAGATCAGGTCATATCTAGCGTAGTGTACAGAAAGACTTACAGGTCATTAGTATCACCATGTCATCTATAACCCACAGAGGTTAGGTATTATACAGTATATTATACTAATAGTTACTCATTCCGTAGCACACACACACACACACACACACACACACACACACACACACACACACACACACACACACACACACACACACACACACACACACACACACACACACACACACACACACACACACACACACACACACACACACACACACACACACACACACACACACACACACACACACACACACCCCTCCCTCCGAAAGGGGGAGGCTTGGAAGTTGGCCCTGAGAAGGAAGCATCACATTCCGTGTTGTTCTGTGTTCTGGCGCCAGGGAGATTGAGCGCTAATTGCTGTTTTGGAGCATGCGGGAAACAAGACGAAGAGTAAGACAAAAAAAAACCCAAAGAGAGAGAGAGGAGGAGAGATAGGGAGAGAAATAACAGACAGAGGGTGACAAAGGAAGACAAGAAAGAGAGCCAAAACAAAGGCATGACACATCATACGTTGGCGGAGCAAAAAGGCTTCTTCTGGAGGAACGGGATGAAAGTGAAAGCGTTGGCTTTTGATGCGTCGAACGGCGGTGTACTGCTAGAGCCAGATTCATACTTCGTCACACGATGGTGTGGGAAATGGCAGATCTACAAGCTTGTGCCGTTTGTAGATCTGCTATTTTTGGTGCACAACGTCGGAATAAATTTGGCGTAAGGATGCTGTAGTGCAGTTGTTCCGTTTGAAGCCATGTGTGCACAAATGCTCACGTCCGTCTGTGTGTGTGAAACTATCATCCATATAGAGAACCACATTCCAGAAACTAATAACATATTTCTCTGTGTGTCAACTGTCAACTTGTCAAGTCACATTTATGGCATATTTTATACGACAAGCACAGACTCGATGTGCTTCAAAACAAAGAGAAAATGCAACAACGACACAAAAGTCCTTACATGCCGAGGACAAGACATGAGGGAGGTGCGGGGTGTGAGGGAGGTGCGGGGCCCGGTGTGAGGTTGGTCAGATCGGTGGTTCTCCAAAAAGAGATCTATGCGTTCCAAAATGCTCATTTGCTGGAGATCCCCTGATGTCATTAACACATTGATGTCATCCCTGATGTCATTAACACATTGATGTCATCCCTGATGTCATTAACACATTGATGTCATCCCTGATGTCATTAATACATTGACGTCATCCCTGATGTCATTAACACATTGACGTCATCCCTGATGTCATTAACACATTGACGTCATCCCTGATGTTATTAACACATTGACGTCATCCCTGATGTCATTAACACAATAGACAATAGACGAGTGTAAAAACATTACACTTGTGTGAAGTGAGGGGCACTCTTATCATCATACATACATCATTACATTCCGCCAATCAAATCATCCCAAATGTGGTACACATTCCGTGCTCAGCTAATCAAATCATGTCACTATGGGGTAGACACAGGCGCACAAAGCTGGGCATAGGAGGGGCCAGCGCCCCTCAAAAACGTATATATATATATATATATATATATATATATATATACACACACACACACACACACACACACACACGTCAGCAACAGACAATAGATGGCTATTAAAAACATTGATTGTTACTGACGTCAAAGACTGGCCTCCAGTACGGATGATAATGGGCATCCATATTGTAGGGAAAGCTTTCTCTGAAAATAGCAGATCAACAAGCTCACAACACAACGTCGTGTATGTGAGCTTGTCAAATACGCTAGTATAGAACACTGAGGGACTCAGTAAGTTAACTATAAGTTACTAATGCCCATCGGTATTAATACAACTAGTCGGAACAGTGCTGAGTTGGGGCTTATCCTGCTGCTGATGGTGTGCCTGCTTTAAAACGATTGGGTTGGTCTCAAGATGCCACAAGAGCCTCTTCCTTCACCCCTGTGGCCGAGGCTCGTTGTCTCCTTTGATAAACGAAGAAATATAAAAGGGATGGACTGTGCACTTTCTCTCTCCTACTCCCCCCTCCCTCTGTGTGTGCGTGTGCATGTCTGTCTGTGTGTGTGTGTGTGTGTGTGTGTGTGTGTGTGTGTGTGTGAGAAAGATAACTGTAAATGCCATTTCTACTTAAATAGACAGACAGTACAGCAGGGAGCCGCTTACCTGGGGGGTAAAGTAAGGACATTGAGTGACCCAAATCAAACCTAAAATTAATATGCTGTGCACGCACTGACGTTGTGAACCAGAACGACCCACCTCGAGTGCAAGGTGGGTATGTGCGTGTTTGTGGGTGCGTGTGCATACGTGACGTGTGTGCGTGAACGTGAATGCCACATAAGTAGGGGTACTATGTATGTGTGTTTCATAGCGAAGGTTCAGTCAGTGCCAACACTAGTCTGTTGCTATTGAAACACAGTAGGCTAAGGCTATACAGTATGTGCACTGTATGTATTTACACTTATAGGAATGCTTTCTGGAACGAGTACGATTTTAATAGTGATTTAAGCGATATAAGGGAATCACTTGTCTCAGGTAAAGCATTCCAGACTCCAGAGCCTAGGAGCTCGGACAGCAAAGGCCAGATCACCCTTAGTTACAACTAGGGACTTTTTATTACGGACTTTGTGTTACTATAGGATTCAAGGGCGACTGTGGCTCAAGAGGTAGAGCAGGTCGTCCAATGATCCCTGGGTCGGCGGTTCAAATCCCGGCTCCTCCCGTCTACATGTCGAAGTGTCCTTGGGCAAGACACTGAACCCCAAATTGCTCCCGATGTGCTGGTTGGTACCTTGCATGCCTTCCGCCGCAATCGGTGTATGAATGTGTGTGTGAATGAATGGTTGAATGTAATGCACATTCTATGTAAAGCGCTTTGGATAAAGGCGCTATATGAATGCACCATTTACCATTTATAGGAGAGCCTTGCTTTGATCCTTTTCTTAACCCATTTAAACAGGCAGATTCTAAAAGAATTGCTTCTAAATCCAAACAGTTTTCTGAGAAACCCATGTTTCTATGTCAGTGGCGCTCAACCTTTTTCATGTCAAGGACCCCCAGAATTATCTGAATTTGGCCACAGATCTGAAAATATGTTGTTCCAGGGACCCCCCAGAAGCAAAGATTTGAGTTAAAAACGTTCGCTGTGAAAGAACATATATTGAAAGATTTGCACCACATTTTCACGATTTTTCTAAAATGGCAGATCTACAAGCTCATAGATCCTAAAAACGTGTTATATTCTTTGAATATTTCAAAGCGAACAATTCAATTCAATCTTTATTGCAAAAACAACAATACAACAGATAAAAAATAATATAGAAAGAAATATACAATAAAAAGAGTTCCACCATGTTCAGTTTCGAACATACAAACAAGTTCGCCAATGGTTCCACAGTCTGGAGGAGAACCTGACAGAACTACGTATCGGGTTAGGAATGACATCAATGATGTCATTTACTGACTCAGATACTCTACACATAAATGTATACATAAGATTGCGTAGCACAGCAGAGCAGGTGGGGCCCCCAACACTGACGAACATTTGGCTTGCACTGGAGCTTCTTGGAGCTCTCAGTAGCAGCCTCATGCAGTCATTGTAACAGAACTGTCACAAAATATTTTGGAGATTGTGCAGGGGGTCGGCAGGCACTCCACAGCCAAATGCATATCATTTCGGGGGTCCTTGACATGAAGCCTGGCCTCCTCATGGGAGCTAAAGGCAGGCGCTCTGGCCTCGTTAAGGATGACGACAGCCAGGCGAGCAGCGGCACAGCGCTGACATCCTCAACTTGTGACTCACTCGTTAATTGAGGTGCATACTACATGTATTATAATCACGCACGCATGCACGCGCGCACACACACACACACACACACACACACACATGCAAGCATGCACATACAGTACTATATAAAAAGGAATATTGAAAACTAGAATTTCGCGGCCGCTCATCCCAGAGTTACGTTGCCGCGCACTATGGGAAGAAGGAAATTGCGGGAGTTGACTCCACATGTAGTAACGGATGGGTTATTAGTTATTATTATGTGTCCTTATTAGTGTAGTGTAGTCAACACGTTATGGCTCATACACACTGCCCGGTATTTGCTCCGATTATGCTGTCGGGGAGCATTTTTGGCGCTGGCCGACAAAACCCCTGATCTGACGTTAAGCGGTGCCCAAAAGTTATAGATTTGCAGGTAGAGCACATGACATGGCCCTAAAAAAATATATAGTTTTAATATAAAAAACTATTTTTGCATCTGCCGCTTGAGATGACCTGAGATGACTTTATTGATTGACATAAAAAAGGGCCTGTCAGCTCAAACACACAATGGAATAGTTGTTGTTGCGTACAATCATCAGTAGCAAAGTCAAATACCAAAAATAAAAACCCTACCATTTCCATTCCCCCCCCTCTATTTCCCATTCCATGTGCGTTTGTCTTATAGTTTCTCTGGCCTCTGTACTACTGCCACCTACCGTCCATTCATTGTATTACACAGTGGGTGAAAAAAACACACCCCTTAAGACTAAACCCTACCCATCAGAGGTGTGGCTTCCAGAGGTACCTTTGACATGACATTTTGTGTGTGTGTGTGTGTGTGTGTGTGTGTGTGTGTGTGTGTGTGTGTGTGTGTGTGTGTGTGTGTGTGTGTGTGTGTGTGTGTGTGTGTGTGTTTCGATGTGCAGGGCGTTGCTGAAAATGAGCACCTGTGCTCAGCTACTTCCCTGGGTAAATAAAGAAAAAAAAAAGAAAGGTACCTTTCAAAACTTATAGAAGTCAGCCTGGTACAGACGAAGGGGACACCACTGTATGTAGCCTCAATTACATTTTGTAACTATTTTCTGCAATGGGATGATAGTTTTATTTGGTGGGTATATGACTGGTTGTTTTGAAAGTAGCTCTGAAGTAAAAAGAAGTGTGGGCAGCCCTGGTATAGATGAATATATATATATATATATATATATATATATATATTAGGGCCGGGACTAATTGCGATTAATTTAGATTAATTAACTACAGAAAAATTAATCGCGATTAACTACAGATAAATTAATCGCACCTTTTTTTTCACCGCGGAACGTTTCTCACTGGGCGCTTTTCTATAGTACTGAAAACTGGAAATAATAAAAAGTCACCCCATTTTGTGTTGCCTAGAACTGGAGGTCTGACAAAAAACAGTAACAATATGAAGTAAGTACAGCTTTGTGATGTCACTGAGATGTACTTGTTACCGTTACTAAAAAAAATTCAGACCTCCAGTTCTAGGCAACACAGAATGGGGTGACTTTTTATTATTATTTCCACAACAGGTATATTAATGACAGTAAAATGTTGAAAATGAGTGGTATCCTGTAGTCACTATTCGTTGATTCACTGGGATACCAAAAAACATTAAAAAAAAAGGTTTCTCGCTGTTCTCGGGTTGAATATTGATATGCGATTAAAATGCGATTAATCTAGATGAATTAATCGCAAAGCCTCTGATTAATTAGATTAATTTTTTTAATCGAGTCCCAGCTCTAATATATATATATATATATATATATATATATTCATTCCGTGGGTAAATCCCTGTAGGCTACCCACATATTGGTAGCCTATATTAGGCCAATATTGGCGTTATGCATTTCACTTGAATAATGTTGTGTGCGCACGTGCGCGTGCGGAGAAAGACAGAGTTATTTAATGAAAGTGAAGATTATAACGTCCTGTATTGGTAGCCTATATTAGCCCAATATTGGCGTTACGCATTTCACTTGAATAATGTTGTGTGCGCACGTGCGCGTGCGGAGAAAGACAGTTATTTAATGAAACTCAAGATTCTAACGTTCTGTCTCGCTGCCGCCGTGTATAGGCTGCACGGCTATTCCTGTGTGTGTGTGTGTGTGTGTGCGTGTGTGTGTGCGTGCGTGGCGTGGCGAGAGAGAGAGATCGTGGCTTCCAGGTGTGCGTGTGCGTGTGTGTGTGCGCAATGAAATGGCGAATTCGAACGGTGTAATTGTAATAGTTTGGGACAAACCAAAAACTGTGAAAGAACAACGTTGATGTAACTAAGAGATTCGCTGAGAGAGCGATATTTAATATACAGAGATTTAAAGGAATAAGCTAAATCGTGAGGCGAAAATTCCTCTCCTTCCTCGTTTCTCTTCTCCTGCGGGAGATCAAAATCAGATTCTGAGAGCTAGTGTGGGCCTATTAGAAGACAGGGCAGTGTTGCCAGGTTCGCATTGGCGGCGTGAGTGTGGACGGGAGGCATTTTTGGTGGCAGTGCCAGTGTTTGGCGGGTGGTGTCGAGTTAGGGAAGCCAAATTGTCATTCTATTCTGCTTTGGCCAATTGAAATAAAAATAAGCTCAGAACGTTAATATCATATTTCCCTTCATAACCAGTCTTGTAGTTCCAAACAGACGGAAACCCATGGGAAACTCCTGCACATTTAAACACAATGTCAGCCTCACCTCCTGCAAAGACACAAGTCTACAAACTCTATTCACCCATCAATCCCCATCGAGTCTCCCTCTCTCTCCCTCTGCCAGAGTCAAACTTGGAAGAAGCCTAATTTAATCTCAGACCGTGCCTAGAAGAGAGAGAGAGAGACACTCAGACACATAACAGACAGCCAGAGAGAGAAGAGAGAGACACTCAGACACATGACAGACAGCCAGAGAGACTGTCTCTGCCACCGTTGAATTTGCCATACTAATTATTATGCTGCTGCTTGTCGGAGTTGTCATGCTCCCTGATGAAGACTATAGAATCCAGCGTTAATTGAACTCTGAGAGAGTACGGAACTACAGATGGATTCCGGCTACAGACAGTACATGAACACAGTGTGGAATAAAGTAAAGGAATTGTGGATATATACACTTCAATGATGTGTGGGCGCGTTGCTATAGCAACGCACAGAGCTTGGTGTGGCAGTCAGGTGTGGGATTCTGGGAACCCATATTATGTTAGGTTGTTAGAAAGCAGTCGTCTGGTGTGGTGTGTGTGTGTGTGTGTGTGTGTGTGTGTGTGTGTGTGTGTCTCTAGAGGGTGGCTTGCTTGTGGAAATCGGTGCAGAGGTCTCAGAGTGGCCCCGGAGGCTTGTGAGAATGATATTTATGAAAAGTGAGATGTGCGGCAGTGGAGAGGAGACAGGATACATCAGCATGACAACATAAAACCCTGCAAGAGTCTGAATGTTTCATCTATTATTTACTTCTTTGTGTTCTATATCATTATGCACGCGAGCACACTTTATTGCCATAATTTCCATGTTGGCTTGCGGTGGACAAAATTCAATTTTTACCACCGACATACAAAATGAGTAGACAATAATATTACCAGAAAGCCATAAAAAGATAGCCCATGGACCATAGCAGATTTGTACTCTCAGAGTTATGGGGGTCCTTAATAAAACATTTGAGAACAACTGTCCTAGGGGGACTCCTAGTGTCGTAGTAAATCAATGTCATAGTCTGAACAAAACCTGGAGACTTGACATTCAGTAATTGGGACTCAAAATAAGATTATAAGCGTAAAACACAAAATCTAAAATGGACATTTTGATGACCCCTGTTAAAGGGACACTTCACCCTTTTTGCAAAAAAATATATGTTTATGACGTTTAGAAGCTTTAGAACACTTTCCTGGGGGTCTTTATATGTGTGGTTTTAGATATTTTAGATTGTAGCAGTGAGCCTGTTGTCTCTGATGTCATGGACACTGGGCTCACTTCCTTCCTGGACTACATGTTGTCTCAGTAAGACAGCTCTCCCCCTATCCACAAGGAGGAGCAGTGCACCAAAGAATTATGGGAATTGTAGTCCAGGAAGGTAGTGAGACCAGTGTCCATGACATCAGAGACAACAGGTACAATCTAAAATATCTAAAACCACATATTACACACATAAAGACCCCCAGGAAAGTGATCTAAAGCTTCTAAACGTCATTAACATATATATATATATATTTTAAAGTGTCCCTTTAAACGGCATTTTTACCATTGACCATTAAGCCCGAGTTGAATTACCGGTCAGTGTTGCACACTCAAAATAGTGAATCTGCAACTTGTATAAAACCACAAAACACCAAGACCAGGAAAATGGTCCTCACATTGTCTATTTCTCAAAGTCTACAATATACTTGTGTTGGGGACATTTGTGGCAACACAAGAATAGTAATACGAGTTGCAAAATAAAATTCTTCAACAAGAAAATTGAGGGAAACGAAAACAATGGCAGGCTTCTTCAGTGTTTAGAGTCTTGAACACACAATGTAACACACAACGTGACGCGTTTATTAAAATTCTATAAAAACAATTGCTAATACAAATTAACACTACTTCACTCTTCCGACTGAGTTAGTCTGGTTTGCACGTCTAGACCTGCACACACATTTTAACTTGATTTAACTCTGAGGGCTATATCCCTTATCCCTAAACTTATTTGCCATTTTTCACTATTTTGAATAACCCTTTAAGCCGATCTACAGCGCCACGCAGTGAGCTTGTAGATCGGCTATTTGAACTATATAAAAGATTTTTCAAAATAGTGAAAAAAATTGCGAAAGGCAAATAAATGTAGGTAAGAAGGGCAAGATATAGCCCTGAGATTTTAAAATGTTTTAATGGGCAGCCATGCAGTCCCTTTATGCAACAGTGAACGTTTTGGTTACGTTACTACTTGTCTTGTCAGTTGTTTCTATAAAATGCATAATAAAAAGGTTTTCAATTCCAAGAGTTAAAATGGCGCTTGTCTTCCTAATCAGGAGATTTGAATAGTCCTAAAAAGAAGAAATGTCCAATCCACAGATGTCTCTCTCCCCCCCCCCCCCCCCCCCCATTCCTTTCATGCCGATTCCTTCTGGCATTAATTACTCTCAAAACACCTTCAAAGAGCTCCTTTCATACAGACAACCTAATTGGGGGAGGAAACGTATTTAGCGTGTGGGAATAAAGAACTACCGGTAATTAGCGCAACTTAGAAACATGTTTTCTATATTTATTGTACTTGCATGTATGTATGATAATGTGATGACCCCTACAGTGCTTTGTGCGCACGTTAAGTGGTGTCAGCTAATGCGAGCGCACAAGTCTTTGGTGTGCAGAACACAATGCTAATTCTGTCTGGCTTTGAAGTCACATACAGTATGATTGGAATACTTTAATTACCGATTAAGAGCCGAGGCCGATAAAATAAAATAAAAGCCTCTGGGAAAACGTCGATTGTACTTTTTTTTAATTCATGCTACTGTACTGTATTTTAAACATCATCTCTGTCGGGTGGAAACCTCATTATGTCCAATACGCTTTCTTTTCAGGATTAGAATTCTTAAAATAGCAAAAGAGCAGATCTACAAGCTCTAAACACATCTCAGGCTTGAGATGTGTTTGTTGTGACGATTTAGTATATGATCTGATATGATTATATGTAGCATATGATCTGATCTGATGATATGTAGCATATGATCTGATCTGATGATATGTAGTATATGATCTGATATGATATGTACAGTAATATATGATATGATATATGATATGTAGTATATGATCTGATATGATGATATGTAGTATAATCAAGCAGGGCATTTGGGGGGGGGGGGGGGGGGGGAGTTAGAATATGTAGATAAGCGGTAAAATGACACAAATGCTTTCTCGGATTTAACCCATTCTTAACGGGCACCCATTTGTCAGCATCATGTTATGCTTTAGCTATTGAAAAATAGCAGATCTACAAGCTCATAGCGTGCCACCGAGTGGCGCGCTACTAGCTTGTAGGTCTGCTATTTTTGAAAAAATCGAAGAGCGACTGACATTTTTAGAATCTGATCTCAGGTCAGAATGGGTTCATCAGACCAGTGTGTGTCCGGCGGAAACCTCGTATGAATCTGATCTCAGGTCAGAATGGGTTAAAGGTGTAACAAATCTAAATGGGTTAAACTTGATTTGAGAGCCTCGGCCCACAGGTTGGGAATCGCTGCAATGCATTAACGAGCAAAATGAGGGGTTTATTTGATCGGAAGCAGCATATCCTGCTGTGTTGAGTCAGAACTACAGCAGAAAGGTCAGTGCTGTGTATAGTAGTGGGGGCTGTTTTGAAAACACATTAAATGCTGGCTGGGTTTCTCAGACTCTTGACATGAAAGGGAAGCCCAGAGAAACAAGAAGCTCTCCTGGAGCCACAATGCAAATAAAGAGCTAAAACATAGAGGCTGTGGAGCCCTAACCATGCAGCCTTTGAACCAATTGTCACACTCGTCTCCTCGCTGCTCCCTCTGTTGCCATTCACGCCGCACGGCTGTATCGTTTTTGTCTCCCGGCCGCCTCGAGTTGAAAAGCAGGCCGACGGGGCCGTGGTTTGTAAAGGTCTCTCTCGTCTCCGAGAAGCCTCGCAACGGCATGACAATTGTGGCGGTTCGCACGAGAGAGGGGGGGGGGGGGGGATAAAGAATAGAGGCCCTCTTGCTCTTGAGGACGCATTTTATTTTTCCTCTAGTGAGACACAAGAGTTCTAGCACCCTCTCAAAGCACTGTACCCGTCTGAAGCTGTGGGAACAGGCTTAACGTTGGCACGCCCTGAATGGAGGACATTCGGCCCTTGGCACTCCACAAGTGGGACTGCTCAGTGGCGGAACAAGCTAAAGCCAGGCCCGGGAGCAATGCGTATGTTTGGGCTGCCATTCCCAACCCCTCCCTCATCAACCACTATGTTGTATACAGTCCAACCTCATCAACCACTATGTTGTATACAGTCCAACCTCATCAACCACTATGTTGTATACAGTCCAACCTCTCAACCACTATGTTGTATACAGTCCAACATCATCAACCACTATGTTGTATACAGTCCAACCTCATCAACCACTATGTTGTATACAGTCCAACCTCATCAACCACTATGTTGTATACAGTCCAACCTCATCAACCACTATGTTGTATACAGTCCAACCTCATCAACCACTATGTTGTATACAGTCCAACCTCATCAACCACTATGTTGTATACAGTCCAACCTCATCAACCACTATGTTGTATACAGTCCAACCTCATCAACCACTATGTTGTATACAGTCCAACCTCATCAACCACTATGTTGTATACAGTCCAACCTCATCAACCACTATGTTGTATACAGTCCAACCTCATCAACCACTATGTTGTATACAGTCCAACCTCTCAACCACTATGTTGTATACAGTCCAACCTCATCAACCACTATGCTGTATACAGTCCAACATCATCAACCACTATGTTGTATACAGTCCAACCTCATCAACCACTATGTTGTATACAGTCCAACCTCATCAACCACTATGTTGTATACAGTCCAACCTCATCAACCACTATGTTGTATACAGTCCAACCTCATCAACCACTATGTTGTATACAGTCCAACCTCATCAACCACTATGTTGTATACAGTCCAACCTCTCAACCACTATGTTGTATACAGTCCAACCTCATCAACCACTATGCTGTATACAGTCCAACCTCTCAACCACTATGTGCTGTATACAGGTTCAGGTCATGAAAAGCCCATTAATGCAGTGGTTCCCAAAATGTTCTTGGATCAAGGGCCCACTTGAAAAATCGCGTAAAGTGTTCTGCACGGCCCACCCATCTGATCTGACCACAGCATGCACAGTACAGCACAAATCACACACAGGCTAGCAGTTCAGCACCACGGAGAGCGCTCATGCCATTGTGGAGCATTACATTGAATGCATATTAGACACACACACACCCCTTACCTTTATCTCTCCTTCTCATCTCTTCTCCTGGTCTGTCCTCTGTTCTTCCCCTTCCATCGGCTAGGCAGTGACAGAGCAGCAGGGACAGAGGAGCACCTGTCCAGAGCAGCAGGGACAGAGATTGGGAGGGAAAGAGCAGTGATAATGAGTCATGTGTCCAGGGCTCCAGCGTTCGACTTAATAGGTCGCATAATGATACTTAATTTCTTAACGTGCGAGTTAAAATTTAACGAGGTCGCACAGGTGCGACTTGCTGGAAGGATGAGTGGAGGAAAGAAACATCCCGCAGTGCTTGCCCGTTCCATTGATAAAAACATTAGACGTTCGCCTGACGCCCAGTGTTAAAAGAACGATCGTTCACGAAAACCCACCAATAAGCCCTTCAGACTTGGATGGTCAGAGCGGCGCGATTACATACAAAGTCAATGCAAAGACGAGAATTGCGCAAACGGGCACAGCGCGACCTGCCACGGTACAAACTGGACGAACCGAGGTGAATATATATTCAGGTCTGAACGCAGTTTATCCGACACAAATTAACTAATCTTTCTCAGCTGTACAATTTCACTGGAACTTGTTATTTTTGCATCGAGGAGGTAGCCTGTGTCCATACATGATTATCGGCCAACAAAATACATTAATCTCCCTCCCAGTGAGTGAAGAGCACTGATGCCTGATTTATTCAAAGTGTGTGCTGAAAATAGCTGATCTACAAGCTCACAACGCGTCACGTCCGCGACACATTGTGATCTTGTAGATCAGCTATTTTCAGCACGCGGAGATATGCAGGCTCTAAGAGCAATCAGAAACTTTTGCCTTCACAATAAAAGTATGCAGCTTTCACAAGTTGGCCCATGAAGACAAGGAAAAGGATTAAGAATTCGTTGGCATTTCACATTGCAAAAGATTTTTTCCAAAATGTAAAAATATTATAATAAGGAATTATTTTGGATAATGGGATATTGTACAAATTGTCACTTTATTAATCCCAAAGGTTTGGACTGCATTTAATTTTCAACACAAAACCTTAAACTAGGGATGCACCGATACTCGTATCGGAGATCGGCGCCGATCCAGGCTAAAATTCTAGATCGGGTATCGGATCGGTGGCCGATCCATTATCCGATCCGATAATTATGTGTAATTACAGTATGAAAACAACTCTACCTCCTCTGTGACACAGCAGTGTAGTATTTAGGGCTGACCTTCGATTACGTTTTTAATGATCGATTAATCGATATTAATTTGTTTCGAACTTCGACGATTCGAAACCCAACGGGGGGGGGGGGGGGGGGGGGCGGGTGGGGGGGGTGGGTGCGTGCGTGCGTGCGCGATGCGAGGCGCGGCGCGATGCGAGCAGTGACTCTTTGGTTTAAACAACGCTATAGCGGAGAGAAAGGCATGCTTCGATTGGTATCATTTATTTTAAAGAGAGAGGAGAGAGGATCGCATATTGGATTGGTCTTTTATTTAACAATTAAACAGCGCCTGAAACAGGCATTACCTCTCCATCAAATAAAAAAATATATAATCCAAACTCCTCTGTCAATTGTAAACGAACGGTAACATGAATGAACTCTTCAAGCCTGACACTTGTCAGAAATAAAATCAACCACGGTTAATTTGATTGATCATAAAGTTAATGTGACTGTGAGTGTGCGTATGGGAAAAAATATATAAACTGCACAGATTATAGATCACTTGGAATTATAACAATCTGTTGAGTATTGCCTGAATAATGCCACTAGTGAAATCCCATTTTTATCGACATGCGATGCCGATGGAGAAATCCCACATAGTTAAATTACCTCATAGTCATGCTGCATGCGCTGTTGGTCGATGAAGAATTATAATCCAAGGTTTGTCAATCATATTATGGTTTATGGTTGAAAGTAAACCATAATAAGTAAACTTTAAGAAGAGATCTGCAGTAATTGTGCTGCAGAGCAGCTCCGTTTGCTAATTGAGTGGACATTTGCGCAACTTCACTGCATGGCATTACAGTAATTAGTTATTTGCCAGCACCTGCTCCAATATAGGCCTAAATCAAACTTTATTTATATAGCACATTTAAAACAATAAAAGCTGACCAAAGTGCTGTAGGCCTACAGGCTGAAACAAGTGGAGCGTCACCATCGGCGCACAAAAAAAAACATAATTAAAAGAAAAAACACAGGCAAATAGGCTACATAATTACAATTCTCCGCATCGCCAAAATAAATCTATAGGCCTAGTTTCATTCGTGCCATTATACTCAGCCAATATGCACAACGCAGCGCATGAGATTGCAGATCTTTGAATTTTCGGTGAGCGCAGTCACCATGTGAATCCAAGCAGGAATCACAAGTATAATGTAGCCTACACCGCCAGGCTCCGCAAGGTTCTCAGCGCAAAGGCGCGTCGATAAAAGTTGAGATTTTATAGTGGCATTATTCAGGCAATACTCAACAGATTGTTATAATTCCATGTGATCTATAATCTGTGAAGTTTTCATTTGGGTGTAAGTAATGTTTTTATGACTTATAAAACATGGTAGCCTATATTTAATGTCCACTGAGCTGTGGTGCGCTTCCTTGTTTTTAACACGGGGAAAGAGGAGGCGTTGCGAGGTGCTGCGAGGCGCAAGCATGGCTCGCGGACCAAATGGGGCCGTCTCGCGGACCAAAAGCGTCCGCTATTTTTTTAATGACTATTCGAATCAAAATTTAAAAATCGATTCCCTTGCGTATCGATTGAACATCGATTAATCGATTTTTTTGGGTCAGCCCTAGTAGTATTGACAGTATAACATGTGGAATGCAGCCAGGCTAGCCTGCGCACACATTAACCTGGTCTAATTGTTGCACAGTTATTTAATAAATAATTCAGTGCATTTATATCTGTGTTTGTTAATTTTTTTTATACAAAGTTGGGAAAGTAATGTTTAAGTCAAGCCTTGGTGTTGCCTTACACAAAATAATGATTCCAGACTCCACACAGTGAGGCATACAGCTTAATAGGTTATTACGTTTCTTTGTGGGGGGTATCGGATCGGTACTCTGTATCGGCAGATACTGGACCCCCATGTATCGAAATCGGTATCGAATGCCAAAAAGCCGGATCGGTGCATCCCTACCTTAAACTGACTTTCTGTGTGTGGAATATAAATATTGGCTTTATTGACTGAGTGACTTTGTGTTGGGTTCAAACCATATACAGTGTTTTGAAGTATAACCAGGTAGGTTGCTGTTTTTTACACAGTGACCTTTGTAGGGGGTTTTATGGAAACCACTACATAAATAAATGGCATGATAAGATGTATTAATACCACGCTATACAACGAAAATAGTGCTACCTAATTTGTGGTGGCGCTACCAATTGAAAAGGTAGTCGTAGGTGGCACCAGTGCTACCTGTGAAAAAGTTAGTCTGGAGCCCTGCATGTGTCCAGGCCGTCTCCAGAGAAACCTGCACCGTTCTAAGCTATACCTCCATGTCTCTTCTGCCCCCTGTCTCTCTTGCTACGGTGTCTCTCCCTCCCTCTTTTGTCTAATTCACTTTACCTAGTCTACCCCCTCAATCTCTCCAAAGTTCCAAACCCTCCTCTCTCTCTCTCTCTCCCCCCCCCCTGTCGTGAGACAGACAGACCACACCAGGCTGATTAAGGCCAATTAACTATAGTGATTTGTGTCGCTGCGAACATAAAATACAGACACGCACGTGCGTGAATGGGCCTGTCCTTCCCACATGAGTGTTGTTGTAGTGAAGAGGATTGGATTTCCCCTCCCTGCAGTGCACAGACACACACTATCCAATGATAGCCCTTAAATTGCATTTGCAATCTGCTTGTATTAAACGACCTTAAACTCAGGTAATGACAAAATCCACCGTAGACATGTTATGAGCTACTTTCTGTCAAGAAATTCCGTGTCGTGATATTTTTCAGAGTGGAGCTTGAAAGCGTTTATTAACGGGTCGTACTGCTGCCTCCTGCATTATGTGAAAATTCGAAACAGGTGGTACGCAGGGCCGCTCAGTGACTTCGACGAGCGCTTCCAAACTCCAACACTGCACAGAATGTCTTGACAGAAAGAGGATAATTCAAGCTTGCTCTACAGCTGCAATGTTGGCAAGTTTAATGTCCTTTAGTTAGTATAAGCAGACCGCAATGAATGGGTGGGCTGGATGGTATTGCAACTCTCATCCCATTATAAAACAAGATAGCTACGTAGTACTATGTATTTGTGTGTGTGTGTGTGTGTGTGTGTGTGTGTGTGTGTGTGTGTGTGTGTGTCCCAATGTTAGCTGTGAATAAGTTCATATCCATGTGTTGTCTATATTCTGTACAATTTACAATTTAGGCATTTAGCAGACGCTCTTAATCCAGAGCGACTTACATTAAGCAAGAACAAAAAAGCATGGGAATACATCACATAAAAACATTTATCAAGAAACATGCGTAAGCTAAGAAAATAACAGTGGAATATCTATATAATGAAGCTATACATATAAACTATACATCTATACTACTATGCTATACATATGTACTATGACGTGCTATGACTACATACAATGCAATTATAGTGCTGTCTACATAACATGCTATAAGTCTGTATCAAATGCTATCTAAGTCTACAGAAATGCTACATTTAGGGCTTGTTTGGATTCAAGCACTCTGTGTGTGTGTGTGTGTGTGTGTGTGTGTGTGTGTGTGTGTGTGTGTGTGTGTGTGTGTGTGTACCAATGTTAGCTGTGAATAAGTTCATATCCATGTGTTCTGTTCAATTCTGTACATGTAGGGCTTGTGTGTGTGTGTGTGTGTGTGTGTGTGTGTGTGTGTGTGTGTGTGTGTGTGTGTGTGTGTGTGTGTGTGTGTGTGTGTGTCTCAACTCTCAACCTGTCTCGGGTGAGAGTATGCAACCTTTTTTACCCGCCATTTACATCAAAGATGGCAGAGTTTAACATGATTTATCGAAGCTCTACAGTGGCTTTACATTATCTTATGTGCTGACCAATGAATTTTGCAATTTTTGCCAGATTTTTGCCTGATTTTGGCAATAGGTATAGGCTTTACATTTATCTTATGTGCTGACCAATGTTGGCCACATATAGCCTACATATGTTATTTGTGACTATTCATTTATTCAGCATGAAGACCCCCATCTGAAAATATACATTGATTTTGGCAATAGGTAGCCTATAGGGTCTACACACACACAGCACCAGACAGGCGGCAGACTGCGAGAAATGCGGCAAATGCCCCAGCTCACACCTGTATAATATACACCCTGTAGGGCCAATATGCCTTTCTTTCTTATAGAACACCAGAGATATACGGTTCAACAACGTGCTCACACTTTGGGACTTGGGCGTCTTGTTGTTTACTCACTTGTTTGTCGATGGTGAATGATGATGACTGCAACAGGTTGATGTTATGGCAGGACGGAGTTTGTGTTGTGTGAGTGTAGAACAGGCTCCACACATAAACTAAACAAAGGTCTCAAAAAACAGACGAGTGCAGGGTTCAATAAAACAAATAATAAAGTATCTTTCCTTTCTTTAAACTGCGCTGTTTGTGCGATGCGTGCGAGCTGTTGAAATCTGTATCTCTATACTGGCGTCTTTCTTTCCACCCACAGCTGTGGGCCTGTGGCTTAATTAACCATGGTGCCATTTTCCAAGGCAACCAGTGGGGGCGCCATTTAGTCACAAATATGTGAAATCAAGTAAGATGGCTCCTACACTTTTGATTGATTGATTGAAATATTTATTAACAGTTTGCAGAATTACAGTACATTTCAAGCACAAACTCAATACAAAGACTGTTAACTGTGAGGGGACGACCCAATTAAGCATTACACTTGTTTACAACAGGGTCCACCTTGTTCAATTCATCAAAACATTTAGAGACGTACAAATAGACACTTCTATATAGTTAAAGAACAGAACAGGAATTCATCATAAAGGAAGCAAAAAGGGAAAAGAAACATATACAGTGAGGGGAAAAGGCCCCCCCATGGCCCCTCCCACCAGACAGAACCAAATAATCATGATCTACAATTTCTACATGATCTGCAACATGTCGTCCGTTTCGAAAATTGGCACAAAGTACAATAAGTATACATTTCACCTTATTTAACTTGCCTCTTTCAAAGTCTTGGAAAAGTCCAGTGTCCCTCTGTGACACAAAAAACAGCTTGTCCACAGACAAGGAGTTGGTTTGTCCCAAATTGGCTCCAAGCCTCCAATCAGTGGTTTCAGGTGTGCTTCCCGACAACCTATTGATTTATCCTTGCACAGAGCTATGGTGAGAGCTGTGTGTATGGGCGTGTGTGTGTGTGTGTGTGTGTGTGTGTGTGTGTGTGTGTGTGTGTGTGTGTGTGTGTGTGTGTGTGTGTGTGTGTGTGTGTGTGTGTGTGTGTGCGCGCGCGCGTGTTCAAGACTCTAAACACTGAAGAAGCATGCCATGGTTTCTGTTTTCCTCAATTTTCTTGTTGAAGAAATTCCTTTTGGCATTTTTTATGTTTGTAGTATTTTTTTAATGTTTTCAAGTACAGTAGCTGCTCATTACGTGTTGTCCTGTTCAAGATGTCTCCATTCATGGACGTCTAATAGACGACTATTGCTCAGTGGTTATGCAAGCTACAGAACCTTTTGAAGGTTTAAAATAAATATTTTTATAGATGGCACCAATTATCAGGGGGTTATAGGTTTGGGATGAATTACCTTATCCATATAGGTTCAGCAGAGTTGGTGTCTATGCCTGAGAGTATAGTTAACGTTCCATCTCACACAGATACAATCAACAGACCCCATATGCCTATCAACATTTTCAATTCTGAAAATTCTGAAAAAAAATGTGAGGACTTTTTCCACCCCTGGAAATAACACAGGTTCTTTCTTCTGTCTTCTGCAATTTTGGACATAGGCCTACAAGGTTTCCACCCGGCGGCGATGATAATCAACCAGATTGCAATAGGATTGCAGCTGCTGCTGTCCAATCTTTGACATGCACATTGGAAAGCACATATATAATATAACGGTAGATGTCTCTTCCGGCTCATGGGGGCGTCTGTATCTCAACGGAAGGCAACATGGAGGCAATGGGAGGTGATGGCGATGCGTGATTGGATTGCATTGGCAAGCTCTCCCGACATTCCTAGCGAAGCATAGCGGAAGCAAAATGTAAGGGGACGTTCGTTTGGCCAATCAGAGGCGCAACTCCCTCTTTCCCAGCTCGACTTCCTCTGAACTGCAGCGACCAATCTATATTTTTTAATATCTATGGAAAAGCAGCAGTCTTTGACATGCAGCTATGGCTGGAACTGAAAGCACATTTCCCTCTGTCGAGCATATTACCATCATCATAAGCATTTATCAGGAAACTACATAATTCCTGTTTAAAATGAAGGGTCATACACAACCGCCATTTGCCCCTTTTTCTCCTTTGTAAATATATTTTTTGTATGGTTTGACTGTACCTCCGTTATGTAACTTTTTATTTTACTATAATAAAGTATTCAATGATTGAATACTGTATTTGACACAAAACGGTCATAGCAGTCATCACAATGTGACGAGGTCAGCACATTTGGGCAAGTGGCTATATGGGCAAATTTAGACCAAGGATTGTTTTTGGTGCAAAACTAATGCTTGGAATGGATTCAGAATCATTAAAAACCCCTAGTTTAACACATGCTACTTAAAGCATAATGAAATTTAGAAAATGTTGCGTTATACAGATTGTAATGGTGGCCATATAATATGGACTTTGGCGTGGCGACCCCGAAGGTTGCTGGCTCGGGCGCCCTATTTGTGGAACATGTTGCGCTTTTAGACGAATTAGCGCGGAATCAGCCTTATCTCTCCCTATCCTCCTATAAGATACTTGCAATTCATTGTATAGTTAGCATGGTCTGCTGCAGAGTACAGCGTACACGTTTCGGCCCTCAAGCCTTCATCAGCGCTGCACGGCACGCTACAGACACAGGAAGTGTCACATTTATAGACTCCCTAAACGAGAGTTCCGTGAGTGCCGTTTTTTTCTTTTAGAGATCTTACTTGGTAAAAATGCTCAAAGAGTTTGTGACGAGTTGGAGTCGTGCGAGCTTCTACCTTGATGTTACTATTACAAAGTAAAACCAAAACACTGAGTAGCCTACTTATTCCAACACTGCACTAGTCCCACGTCCCAAATTAATTTTTCGCAGATGAAATCACTAACGAGCTGGAGGGCTCTTGATGAATAGATTAATGAATGAATGAATATAAACACCCTCAAAGCACGGAGTGCAGCAGTATGCGACAGATCTGGGTATTACACACAGCGAAGGGACAGCGTAAAGCAAGCATGAAATGAAGGCGGCGGAAACAACATTTCTACATTACATGCATGCAAAACAGACCTGTATGCAGAGTGCGTCATTTTAATGTTTTGGAGGTTTCATTTGGTAATCACTGATGTCCATCCAAGATCCAATCTGTTTATGACACGCTGTTGGCTGCATTACACCATATAGCAAAAAGCCCTCGATGATGTCGAGTGAAAACCTTGTATGTCCAAAACCAGTGGTGGAAAGTAACTAAGGGACAGTCTGGCAGGCATTAGTCTGACAACACCGTCACTCCCGACATGCGTGGCCGGTTACAACTCCCCCGTAGCTGGGTTAAAACTAATCCATGGTTCCTTTGAGGTTAGGTTTAGGGTTGAGTTTGTGGGTGTCGGACTCATGGCTGTAGGACGTCTGACCAAACATATGCACCCGTACTTGAGTAAATAAATACATTTATTTAAAAAAGCACATTTACTCAAGTACTGTACTATACATCAGTACACTTTTGAGATATCTTTACTTTAGTGGAGCCGATCTACAAGCTCACAATGCGTTGCGATGTGGCACATTGTGAACTTGTAGATCTGCTATTTTCAAAAGATCTTTGTACATTTAAACATATGAAAACTTGTGAATTTTATTTTTTTATTTTATTCAGGGTCTTGCATGAACACTGAGTATATCTGACTGAACCAACTCTACAAGCTATTATAGCTTGCGGAGTTGGTTCATACGTATCAGTAGCAAAAATAGTGAGTTTTGCTACTTTTGTGTGAGTATTGTATAGACAAATATTGCATTACTTTACACAGGAAAAAATCTCAAAATAAATGAAATATGGGCCTGGGCCGTGGCTCAGCGGTCCAGGCACCTTGGCTGGTAATCCAGTCTGGCAGTGTGCCGTGGGTTCGACTCCCGATCCCGACGGCCTTTACTGCATGTCTGTCACCCCCCCCCCCCCCCCCCCCCCCCATCTCTCTCCCCATTTCCTGTCAGAAATATGGAGATACAAGGTTTCTGCCTGACTAAACAATATGCATTTACAAACCGATTGTAATGGGATCAAAGTCTTAAAGCCCCCTCTGGACTGTGTGTGTTGATTGTTGGGTTTTACATGTTGATCAACCATGCTATCACAGTCTTACAGCAGGTAGGCTACAGTATACTGTACCATAAATACACAGCTCATATATATTTTTCTGTGTACAGTGTCAACGTGACAAACCCCTCGGCGTGCAGTAGGTGAAAGGTTTGCATTAGCACGAACGCGGTTGCAACGTTGAATGAAAATAATCGATACTTTAGATTAAATAATAGGCTATCCCTGTTTTATGGGCATGCCAGTGACGTCACTATAGACTCACTACAGACAAACACTTTAAAAAATAGCTACTGTAAAATAGATAGATTTTAATTATCTGCTGTAGATTTAGATCTGTTATTTCACAATGTTGTGCTATAATACTGTTTGCAACAAAGTGGTTAATTGATTTGATATATAAAAATAAATATGAAGACATTAACATGAGCAATCAATAGAACACACACACCCCTTCCCCCCCCCTTAAGTTCTAGCTATGGCAGCTAGAACGAGGGGCCTTAATAATGACTCCAGCCCTGTATGTATATGTGCTCACCCGGAGCATCTCCACCTTCCCATGATCCTCCTGCAATATGCATGACGACACAGTGCCATAAAGCTCCAGGCTCATACATTAGCAATGGAGGATCTCCAGCCTCTGGGCTCTCCTCGCTGTTAGTTGCAATAACACTAATAACAGACTTTGTTTGTATGCAGAGATGGTTCTTTGAAATGCACTTTACAAAAGGGCTCTGACAATGAATCTAAAAGGGTTGAGGCGAAGAGGAAAAAAAAACATATTCATAAAAAACATTGTAGCCTACTCTGGAAAATGAATATAATTCAATAAATCGCAAATAGTTATTGTGAGGAAAAAATAATAATGAAGAATTGTGGATAAAAAGAACGAACAAGGCCCAGGCCGTAGCGTAACGGTCTGGGCACCGGACTGGTAATCCAGTCGCAGTGTGCCGCGGGTTCGACTCCCGGACCCGACACGGCCTTTACTGCATGTCATCCCCCCATCTCTCTTCCGTTTCCTGTCAGCCTACTGTCTGTCCCTTCAAAAATCAATAAAAGGCGTAAGCTGCAAAAAAAATATCTTAAAAAAAAAAAAAAAAAAGAACGAACAAGAACAAGTAATAATGCTGTATAGCTTCATGTCTAACATCATGTACTGTTATAATAATTGATATGCTATGTGTATTGTCTGTCCCTGATATGTTTCAACTTTACGGTTTGACGAGTTCACCCCCCCCCCCCTCCCCGTCCCCCTGCACCCACTTCCAACATGTGGTTCTATTTGTACACTCTCAGAGGCCAATTAACACTGAGGATATTGGGATCTCAGAGGCTTAGAAAAATACATCAAAGCCTACGTGGTCTAATGGGATCTGTCTCAGTAACGTGATCTAAATCGGATTCCATATGACTCGTTTGTGTGTAGACTCATAAATATCAGATTCCAATCTGGATGTAGCACAGATTTGATTCAGGCTGGATTCGGCTGTCAGTCTGAACACACAGAGATCTATGTGGTCCAATATGGTCACTTCAAATGCAAATGCAGTGTCAACGGTCGGGCCAAAATATCAGATTTGAGAAATAAAATCAGATTTGAACCGGATATTGACTGGATGTGACTGTAGTCTAAATGGGGCCTTATAGACGGAATAACTCTGAGGCCAGCTGGTCAGATCTAACAATTTGAAGTTTAATGTATCGCCGATCACATCATCATATACTGTAGTGATGCCCATATGTGGGCAATCTGAGCTCAATTTACTTTGATTATGAGTGATTACAATATTTCACAAGGTGGAACACAATCAACAACAATGTATGGGGTTATACGGTAGCCTATACTAGCAGTGTACACAAGAACCTTGGTGCTGAACTATGCAGCGGTTTGCAAGGTTAGCTCAGACAGACGATCAGACAGATCACTGCTCGTTCGTTTGCCACAGGGGTCAAGTTTGTTGGACTTCAGGGGCCCCCAAGTGGCGGGTGCTCCAGGTGACTCCCTGGTGGGAATGAGCGTCCTCGGGATGCATGGCATGACTGTTACCTACAATGACTGTTACTGAGCCAGGCCCGGGGGTTGGACAGGCCAGCGCTGCTGTTGCTGATGTATGTTATTCACAGCACAGCAGGTGGCGATGGTGCTACTGTCACTGTGCTGCTTTCTCTCTGATTTAGCAGTTGATTGATGTTGGACAACACTGAAATAAAATCCCTGGCAGCACAAAACAGCCACAGCAGAACACTGGGAGCAACAGCATTCAGCATATAAGATGTCATTGGTATGGTCACATATAAACCCCCATAAAAAATGTACTAAATACTGACAGCCGGTCAGCAGGTGGAATCGTGAATGTATGTTGTATATAGACAATATTCTAGACCAATAAATAAAAAAAGTCCCACTCCACACCCCCGGCTGCCGGACTACTAGGAGAGGGGTGAGACTGGGAGAGGTGTGAGACAGGCACACAATGGTTAAATGGAGGGGGATGTATTCTTGTAAACAAGAAGAAGATACAAGAAGCATGACTGACAAGGAAAGACAAATGGCAGGCCAGAGAGTGAAGCCACCAGAGCAGCTGTGGCTGACAACAGGAGGCACAAATGATCCTGCATGTGGGGGAGTGTTAGTGGGTTTATCCACAGCTCATCTGTATTCCAGTCTCTGTTGGCTGCAACGCACGGAGGGTGCTATTCATACAGAGATATCGAGGCAGCCTACAGCCACTTCTACTCTGCCTCTGATCAAGAATTCTAACAGACTCACAGGACGGGTTAATGGGAATGTGTGTGCGCTGTAGGCGACACAAGCAGCGGTTGCGTGGAGGCGCACAATATGTGGATGTAAAGGCAGATCAGATGCAGTCGCTCATCAGAAAACTTTGTGAACTCAACTCACACACCCAACTTCGTGTTTGAAATAACTCCAGGCGTGAAGGGTCAGTGTGTCAGTCAATGGAAAGCATACCATGAATTATACATTCACCACAAACTACACACTATACAGTACACCATACACCGCACACACACACTTAACTCTACCCCTGATGGAAATCTAAAGTAAGCTCATACGGACAGACGTACACACAACGCTGTGCATAGGAGCCCCGCTCAAAGGTCGTATTAGGATTCTAAACTGTACGGATATTGAGAGGAGTATAAAATAATCACACTCGTGTGAAGTGAGGGGCACTCTTATCATCATACATCACATTCCTTGTTTCCGACAGACACAAAAAGGCCCTCAAAAACAGCCATATCCATTTTCAATGCATGAATGACAAAAATGTTATGCAGCATTATAATTTGGTATTGACAATTTAAACAAAAGATAGACTAACAGATTAGATCTTGCAGAAGGGGGATTATTTAGCTACATTTACAATCACACATTTTGATTTTGTGTGCGTGGTTGTGTGTGTAATGAAATAAAATAATGCATCATCAGTTTATTATAATGTGACATTTTCTTCTGAATAATGAGCAATCAAAGTATACTTCAAATCAAAAACTGGCACCAATCTTTCGTGACGCTAATTGTCTCAGCTAGCTGGCAATACATCTAAATATAGGCATTGACACCTACATTTTGCTGCTGTCAGGCAGAAACCTCTTATGTCCATATTTAAATTGTTTTTTTCATAAATTAATACATAATATTACTTTTATCCAGACACTCCCTTTCCTACAGTATATTGTCACGGTTTGAGTCAAGACGGTGTAGGACCAAAGTGCAAGATGAGAGGCAGAGGCAGAGGTAGCCCAGTTCAAATTAAAGTATGTATTTCACCAACCAAGAGGAGTAGGCAGCATGCAGCAACCAAAGTCCAAGGTACAGCCTGGCAAAGGTCAAAATACTGGTAGGCAGTCAGAACACGAGGAGAACAAAGGATATAATACTATACTGGTAAAACTAGGGGATCTGAATACAAGGCAACGTACAAGCCAGGAGTCAAGAACAAAATAACAAACTCACAGGGTATACAACTAACCCATGCAAGAACTGAAAACACAAGGGCATACTGCAAACAGACAAGGACTAATATATAACTGGACACAGGTGAACACAACTGACAATCAACACTGGGATAGGCTAGCTAGGGGACTAAAGACTAAGAGGACACTAGCAAATCACAGGACTGGTTAGACAAGACATGCAGGCAACAGTAGCAAAAGCAGGAAACCAATACACTAGATTACTTCCAAATAATCGCTCCGGTAAATTCCGTAAATATATGACTAAACTTTGACTAAAAGCTTGTGTTTAATCCATGAGGGCACTGTAGAGGGGAGCTGTGTGTGTCTGACTGTGCCCAGGTGATGGTCGTCGATGCTCATTAATACATCAAGGAAAGCAATTATGTTTCTGCACTGTCAAAAAAGTAATGCTACTTTTGCAATGCAGTTAAATAAAAAATGTGAAAAAGCTCAGGGGGGGGGGGGGGGGGGGGAGATACATCACACCTGTGTGAAGTGAGGGGCGCTCTTGATAATAAGCGTGTGCACTCGTATCGTGAACGGTGAACCTCATAGGCTATCATGATACGAATCATAACGTTGAGTGAATCCTTACATGCCTAGTAGATTAACATTTGTAGCACCCTGAGATAATGTGTTGAATGGGCCATGCTGCTCATGCCAAGAGGCGGGGCTTTGCGAAGTACGACCAAGTAGAGGTCTGTGACTGTGACTGTGATGGTGATCATCTGACAGCTGGAAGGCCCGGGCCCCTGGAGTCCCGGTCTACCCCCAGCTCCCCCTGATGGACTGCCCCTGGAACCATGGGACGTGTGTTTTCAATGAATCTAGCATGGCTAAAATGGAGTTTGAAGTTACAATAATGGCTTTATATGAAGTATATGAATACTGAATCAAGTAGATTAAGCACTGGGGTGTTACTGTTTGGGGTGCTCACAAAGGCCTGAGTAATCCCTTTAAGATTTTGTGGAGTTCTGCTAATATAGTCTCCAGATAGACATTTTCAGTTCCAGTATTATGGGACAGGTCACAGGACCATGTATTCCAGTACATTTATCCATCCTCATGAATAGTGTTGTGGTTTCACCGTGACCTGCATGAGACCTAACTTCACAGTGATGCTAGACAGCTGTTGTGAATTAAGTCTCTTGTGTGTGTATTGTTGTTGTTGCTGGCACAGCTTGCATTTGATCTTGTTTCCCTAAAATGTTTCATAGCAGTTCCACACCAAACTTCTCATGTGCGTGTCAATCTCTCCATATTGACGTGTATCGCCCTCTCGTGTGAAACGTGTGTGTGTGAGAGAGAAACAGACAGACGGAGAGAGAGAGAGAGAGAGAGAGAGAGAGAGAGAGAGAGAGAGAGAAAGAGAGAATACACTTTCAGAGCAGAGGATTTGAAATGTGAAATTGAGTTGCGATGTTCCATGTTCCTCAGCCAGGACATCAAG
Source organism: Protomyctophum parallelum (assembly GCF_964188405.1). NCBI lineage: Eukaryota > Metazoa > Chordata > Actinopteri > Myctophiformes > Myctophidae > Protomyctophum > Protomyctophum parallelum. The sequence goes on from NC_139702.1 coordinate 10,290,458, forward strand.
TCATAAAATGCTAAAACTGGAAATTATTGCTTTGAGCGTTAAGTAGCCTAATGGCCAAAGGAGGCCAGCTTGAGGCTGAAACATATTGGCATGCATTTAATCTGTTTGATTATGAACTGGCCTTTTCAACCTTTTTTGTTGTTGTTAGCATATTAATTTATTTTTGCATTTTTTAATAATTGAAGTGAGCAGTCAGGACAGTAAAACCAATGTTAGCATAACATCCTATGGCAGCTACACCTGTTAGCATAACATCCTATGGCAGCTACACCTGACAGATCACAGCACTGCTGTATGACAACCATTGAACCAACCTGGTTCCTCATCGTTTTCATGTCAGGATACCACTTTTATCCATAGAGAACTGAGAATACAGTTACATTGGAAGTGATGAAACAAAGGAATGGCCTGGGCAGACAAAATTGGAACTGGAACACAGCGTTCGTTTTTCCATTTCCTGAAAAGGGAAAGGTATTATTTAGGTACTATTATATTAATATAATTGGTACTAATCTAATATTGTGTTTGAGGTGCACTTGCATGAAATGATGCATTATATAATGTCATCAATCTGTGTACGCATAAAAATACCACTGCCTAACATATCAGATATGTTCATTCATGAATGAAATGTTCATTGTTTAACAGCATTGCTCAGTTTACCAAAATTTTGTTTTTTATTTTATTTGCACAATAAAAACAGTACAAGTTAACAAAAGACAGAGACAATTAAGTAGTAAGTTAAACACAAAAAAGTGAATGAAAATTAGATTATGACTCGTCACCTTTTGAGAGCCTGCCAGTGTGCGAATGTGCAAATGACGACGAGATCTCTCAACAAAAACAAACCAATAGATGAGTTTCTGTGAACGTCTTTGTTCTGTATCTTAATAGACAGCACATTGCCAATGAGTGAGACACTGACTTCCAGAACAGTTTAAAAAGAAAGAAGAAAATAGGGATCCACTAAATGTCCCTAGCAGGGGGGCAGTCAGACAGATATTTTGTGAAGCCACAAGGAAATCGGGATTTCCTGAAAGTTCATATAATGGCCTGTTGTGGCGCTGTCATTGGGCCCAAAAAAACCCATAGCCCCATAGAAGTCCATGTATTTGGGCCCAACTTCGCCTAGACTGTATTACCTTAATAAACATGGTCATGAATACTTTCTGCTTCCAGTCACTAGTTTAAAGTCTCATTTCTAATGTCATAATATTCTTTTTGGAAAATGATGGTCCCATTTATTAAAAAAATGACCATAAAGTCGCGTATGTTCTGAGGGGCGTGGCTACCGTTACAGTCTATGATCGGGATTCCCCACCCACTCGAGTCAGAATAAAAACCAACTAAGAAGAAGGGGGGAAGTCCCGCCTCGTTGTCTGGGCCAGCCAATGGGCCAGCTGGGCCCAAACGGATCTAGAAAGATGGCGATGTACAATTCAAGGACTGACAGGCTTCATTTTACGTTCATGTTAGACCCGGGGAACGCTTTGTCCATACTTTTTTACAGTCTATGGTCCCTAGGCTGTTTTTCTAAGGATTCACAAACGGTCAGTGGTGTACAGTATTTATTTACTAAAGTATTTACTTTAGCACTGTACAAGTACAATGTTGAGGTATTTGTACTTTACTTGAGTATTTCCTATTTCCAATACTCTACTCCACTACATCTCAGAGGCAAATATTGTACCTTTACTTCACTACATTTATTTGAAAACTTTAGTTACATTGTAGATTTTGATTATTAGTACAAAACATACACTAACCGCTTCAGCCCTAAATGCATTTTCCGCTATTTGAAAATAGCTAATCTACAAGCTCACAATGCGTCGCATCGCGACACATTGTGAACTTGTAGATCTGCTATTTTCAAAACATTTGTATACATTTGAAAACTTGAAATGGGACATTCTGCATAGTGAGTACTTTTGGTATACTTTAAATACATTTTGATCCCGATACTTTTGTACTTTCACTCGAGTACATTTAGAATACAGGACTTAGTAGAGTATACAATCTACATTGCAGTATTGATACTTTTACTTACAGTAAGTACAACATCGGCGTACTTTTCCCACCACTGCAGACGCTATAAGAGAGAGAAGCGAGAAACATGGGCTCCACCCAGTGGACAGCATGCAGCTGTCCATGTTCTCAGTGAGAGAGAGAGGGCAAGAGAGCCTCCTCCATAGCAACAGGCCTTCATAGCAACTACTTCTCTCTAAGTAAAAGATGGCCTTGGCTGCCATTCAGCCGTGTCCTGCATGGCTTTGGTGCTAGAGGAACGAACAGGAACATTGTGTAATAGAATATATTGTTGTGTATATCAGACTATCAGCGCCCGGCGTCCGTGTACTTGATGAATATGTTCATGACGCAGGTGAGTGGAGGCCTTTGACCATTTTCTCTGGCAAGGCTTTTTGAAGAGATGAGCAAATTTATCCGTTTTCGGGGGGCAGGGGGTTGGTGGGGTCGAGAAAAGAGGTGCAAATCTACTGAGAAGAGGAAAGAATAGTTCACCAAACTTCAGAAGTCACGTCGACAGAAACGAATAACTCCAGAAACATCTCAGTCAGGGAAATATTTTGTCTTGTCCCGAGGGCATAGACACACACACGCCCAGACGGGCGCACACACACCCTCACCCACACACAAGCACGCACGCACACCATATATGATGAATCATTCAAAACATGGAGCCTGAAAGGAGACCAGATAGACAGGACAGAAGCTGTCCATGGCCAACCCAAGTCCAATTTCAGACCCCACAATGCAGTGCTTTGATCAGCCTGTACACTCAACTTATATGCCACTGGACTGGTGACCATCTATCTCACCCACTCACTCACTCACACACTCACACTCACACACACACAAAATACGCCTGATGAAAAGTTTCATCAGACATCCCATCATATCATCTATCGAAATTCGAAGCTCAGAAAGTTATAGCTCTGGGGATGTGCGTGATCCCTCTCCGCTCAGTTCTCAAGTGCCTCTCATATGGCCTCCGTGTCAACAATAATTTCAACCAGGAGATCAGAAACAGCCTGTTTCATCTCAATTTCTCCTTTTGAAATATGATAAGTTTGTGCGACTCCCTTCAGTCATAACTCTTGACTGTCAAACTTCATCCTATAGTTGCACTCATGCCTGACGTATACCTGAATTGTGCATCATGTCACGCATAGCAAACGAGCTGATCCTATAGATAAGCTGTTTTCGAGGCGCTACACGACGGAACCAAGTACAGAATAAATCAGGCATAAGTACCACCAGGGTGAAGGGACTAGGCTTGGGCGGTATCAAGGTAATAAAGCACACCATGGTACTACATAGAAATCCTGAATGCTTGATTTTCAACAGGATTATCGATGGGGAAATAAAAAATAACATGTATTTATCACAAGAGGGAAGTTGAAGAACAGAAGAATTGTTTGGGAGGGAAGAAATATACATAAATAATTGGCTGGTTAATTCTGCTCTATACAGTAGGTAATTTCTATGACTAGAATTTACATCATTGCCACATAATATTATTGAGATTACTTCCTCCGTGACCGTCCACATCATCTCCATTTCAGCCCATCGATGTGTCCTCTTTTCTTACAGTATGCAAGAACAAGTGTCATCAGGTCCTCCAGCAAGGCATGCTAAATCTATGAAGGACCTTCAATACCTATTTAGTATTCATTATTCTATGATATTTAACCCATTCTGACCTGAGATCAGATTCATACGAGGTTTCCACTGGACACACACACTGGTCTGATTAATCCATTCTGACCTGAGATCAGATTCTAAAAATGTCAGTCATTCTTCGATTTAAAAAAAATATAGCAGACCTACAAGCTCGTAGCGCGCCACTCGGTGGCGCACTATGAGCTTGTAGATCTGCTATTTTTAAATAGCTAAAGCATAACATGATGCCAACACCAAAATGGGTGCCTGTTCAGAATGGGTTAAACATAGAAAGACTTGTCTAAGTAGGTTAATTGCATATTAGACACACACCGTTGTAGGGTAGCCTATAGAATATACCATACAAGAGCAACTGGCGGCCCCCACCTTCAGGCCCTCAGGTTAACACTTATAGCGCCATTGGCCGAGATCTACGTCAATTAAAGCTCATTATTTATTAATATCGGAATACTGATATATTATTGTCAGTCTAAATGAATAGCTTAATTAGTATTCAAATGTTATTGTCCTTTTTTATGTCCAATGTATTTGTATTTATAGTTCATAAAGTTAATATAACTAAAATTAAAGGCATTTGAAAGGCATTTGAAATGAAAAATATATATACAATTCAAATATAGCAAAAATAGCCGATCTACAAGCTCAGCTTGTAGATCGGCTATTTTTGCGACGACAGTAATATGCTGAGAGGCCGTCTGCACTGGAGTGAGTGTGGAAATATAGTGGCCCTCTCCATCGTCAAAGTTGCCCATCCCTGGTACAGACGGTCATAGTACAGTACAGTACTGTACAGTACAGGCTACAATGACTATATCAGCACCAGCAGATCAGCTTTTGCACAAATACTGTCTGAGTAGCTCGCTCAGGGGTCATCAATGTGTCTGTAGCTCGCTCAGGGGTCATCAATACTTGCGCTCTCTGCTTGCGCAAGTAAATAGCTGATCTACAAGCTCACAGCGACACATTGTGAGGTTGTACATCTGTTATTTAAAAACACATCGAGGATAAATCAAAATATTTTTAATATTTTAAACATTTTAATAACAAAGGCACAACATATTTTCAGATGTAGACAATTACATATTTATCGGGTTCCTTGACGTGAAGAAATGTGGGAACTGGTTTAACCCCTATAACACCCAACGTTGCAATAACACAACATATTTTAATTAATTACATTTTTTAATGTTCTTTTTTCACCTAAACTTAGATCATTGATGTTTTCATTGCAATGCCATTGGTCATGATATTTGCATATAAATACCCCCACAGAGGCTGCAATTCACACAAATTTGACCTTTAACCCTGCATAAAAGTAAGTAAAAATATTGTTTTATTTATTATTGTGAAAGATCCCCCAAATGTAAATTATTAATTTATTATTATTTTAATACTTATTATAAATGTGCATATAATTTGCAAAAAAAATTATCCGGGTGTTACAGGGTTAAACATTACACTTTAGAATCAAGCCCAAAAAAAACAACCAGCAACTACCAATAATGCATTTGCAAGTGACTTGCAAGTAGGCTTACTGTAGAGAGGGGTATTGGTTCCTGTTTTATATTGTAGCTTCAATTATTGTAGGCCTAATGTGTTTGTAAAGTGGTGCCTGAAATATGAAATGTAAATGGTTTAAGTAACGATGTAATTGTATATAACGTATGGGCCCTTAGTTTGCCTTGTTTAGATAATTGATATAATTACTGTGATTGTTCTTGGTATGGCCCACCTAGTTTAAAATGGTGACTGAATCTGCAGACAGTCCGTTTAGTTTGGTCTAGACTAGGCAAGCTATATTGAGCAGCTGAGGAAGAGAGCTGTTGGGGGCCTTCATGGAAGGGTGTCGCCCGACGCCCGTTAAAGTACGTAGTTACCTCAAGTTGCTGTTCTTTTAGTGTTTTGCCTGTTATTTTTGATGTGCCTGATTTTTGGACAGTCCGTCACTGAATATTCTTGCACTGCCTGGTTGGTGTTTGGAAACTTTGGGTAAATAAAAAAACAAAAACAAAATGCATTCTTGGACAGTTCTTTTACCTTAACCTTTACAGTGTTATTAGTGCATATTGGTAGACTGTTATAATTTTAAATGCAGCTTGGGTGGAGGTGGGGGGGATGGTGCTCACTTGGTGTTGTAGTTGGCAAAACACTGGTTGAGGGGGTTATCTGCTGATTTCATCCATTCTTTCCTGAGCATGTTCTTGTGCTGTGCCAGCCTCATGCCAGGGTTCTCCATCTTAATGCGGGGCAGGTTGTCCTCCTCAAAGGCGGCGAAGGCCGCTTTCATCCTGCGCTCCGGGTGCCGTTCGAGCTCTTCGGGACCCACGCTGAGGACAGCGATGGCGTCCTCTATCGACCTGGCCTCCACCGAGCCCTCGTCGGGGACGATGCGGTTGACATTCTCTTCCAGAGGAAGTTCCAGGGGGCTTGGCTCTTCCCGTTTGGGCTCTGACCTCGTCTCCTGCTGCCGCTCGACACGTAGCGTCTCGATCTGAGCCCGGGTCACTTTACCTCTGGCGGGAGAGAAGGGTAGCACTCTCCCCGTGAGCCCGGCACTCTCCTCGTCCAGGAGTCTCTGGTTGTCCTTTTTCCTCTCCAAGGCTTCGGTCCTCCTCCTCTCCCTGTCACCAATCCTCTGCTCCTTTCTCAGGACGTGCTTGTCATCGTCCTGCCACGAGGCGTCTTCTAACTCCTGCTTCTTGTGGGCGTCGGCCACCGCCTTCGCCTCGGCCTTGCGGGCTTTGGCTGCGACCGACTTGAGGTTTTCACCCTGGAACTTCTTGGCCCTCATACTCTAGCCTTTTCTCAGCTAAAGTGTTGTTTTCAGCTAAAATAGTGTGTTTTTCAGATGCACTCTGTCAACCTCCTCTTTTGAGACAATCCTATGACGTATCTAAATGACATGGTGATGTCATATTTTTCCACATTCTGTTATTATTAATTTACAGATTCCTATACTCTGGATAAAATGTCACCCAGTGCAGCCATGGTTGTCTGCCATGAACCATGAACAGATGTATGCCATCACCATGGAGATCATGCTGTCTTCGTTCTGCTGTGTCGGCACCTCGTCCCCGACAGCAGTGAGCCGCCTCATGTTGTGACGAGGAGCAGAGCCAGGAGCGTTAGAGGGGAAAGAAGAGGGAGATCTTCTGACGGAGGAGGGGGACACTGCTCCTGAAGCCTCCATCACACTCTTGTCGATGCAGGGCTTAACTCCTACCATGACGGACTCTCCGAACACCTTCCCATCTTTAGACCGGGCTTTCCTGGCCTGGAGGACAGACTGGTAGTGCAGGTGCATCCAGTTACCGTCATTGGACATGGCATGTCTAAGGATGCTTCCGAACTGAGCAAACTGCTCTAAAATGTAGGCTGCCGATTCTGGCGTGAACCCAAACACGGTGACCCAGGTTGGGTCCAAACGGTCATCGGATCTCAGGGCCTCTCCCTGGCTGTAGAATGGATCAAGCTGAGCAGGAGACATTCCCTGTCTAACTGAACTACCGTAGGAGGATGCCCGGTGTCTCGACAGGAAGGGGAACGTCTGCTTGTGTGCACCGAGTGCAGGTGGAGTCATGTCGTCGTAGATGCTGCGGACGGGCGGAGCCCCGCTCCTGTCTCTGGGGTCGACCGCCTTAGGGGCGCGCTGAAAGCTTCTGCGTTGTTGTAACGAGGTGGGTGTGGAGACTGTGGACCGGCCGAATGCTCGCGGTTGGGGGCTAGACGGGGCGGGCGGGTCCCCCATAAGATACTCAGGCAGGAACTGTACTCCATGTCCGGATTTTGGGGAGCTGGAACGATTAGGGGAGATGGAACCCAGACGTGTAGGGGAGAGCGAGCACGGGGGATTAGGGGAGTTGGAGCCCAGGCAGGGTTTGGGGGAGATAGAGCCCAGGCGATTAGGGGAGTCGGAGTAGCCTCGTGTTATGCGATCACGTTTCTCTATATCCATATCGTCCGTAGTAGACTTGCGTGGCTTAGTTTACAGTGAGATAATGATTCTGGGGGTTATTTCACCTGGTTAAAACAAACCAAACCTGTTTGGTGACATCACGCTGCACGACACAGTATATATACTGTGACGGCACGGTGACGAGGACATTATTTGCAGAGACGCCAGTTGACAGTGTAAAGATCACACCCGTGTGAAGTAAGGCTGTCCCTGAACATTCAGGGTTCAAATGTTCGCTCGTTAGGGTTGGCACTCGAATATTAATTTATGGGCTTGAACCATTCGTTTTTTAAATTTTTATAATTTTTATTATTATGATTTATTTTCTTTACTCGGAAATATATCTCGGCAAGATCTGACTGATGTGCCCACAATGGCATACATAAAAAGATCTCTGTATCTGTCAGTCCTTGTCCCTTTTATGCCCATATATGGATGTCCCTGGTGTCATCTAAGTGAGAACATCAACATCAGAATAGCAGTGAAGTGTGTCAATAGTGATAGCACGAGGTGAAGTGTGGATTCTTTCTGGATGCTGTAGTCAGAAAGGGTGCGACCGTCTTCCAGTTGCTTGCCAGCAAAGATCAGCCTCTGCTGGCCTTCCATGTCCTGGATTTTGGCCTTCACATTCTCAATGTCATCACTTGATTCAACCTCTAGGGTGATGGTCTTACCGGTGAGGGTCTTCACAAAAAGCTGCATGTTTGTGCAATTTGAGTCGCTACTGTGAACAGCCAAAAGAGAATTTAGAAGGTCTGCCTCTAACTTATTCCCAGATCCTGTTATATGACCTAAAACCAACACTTTATTCAAACTAGAAATGCATACACTGTCTCCCTTTTATTTGGGTGCAATGCATGTTGCACCCATTGTCAGAGTACCCATTGTACCCGTCTGTGTTCCGTTTAGTACCCATTGTACCCGTCTGTGTTCCGTTTAGTACCCATTGTACCCGTCTGTGTTCCGTTTAGTACCCGTTGTACCCGTCTGTGTTCCGTTTAGTACCCGTTGTACCCGTCTGTGTTCCGTTTAGTACCCGTTGTACCCGTCTGTGTTCCGTTTAGTACCCATTGTACCCGTCTGTGTTCCGTTTAGTACCCATTGTACCCGTCTGTGTTCCGTTTAGTACCCATTGTACCCGTCTGTGTTCCGTTTAGTACCCATTGTACCCGTCTGTGTTCCGTTTAGTACCCGTTGTACCCGTCTGTGTTCCGTTTAGTACCCATTGTACCCGTCTGTGTTCCGTTTAGTACCCGTTGTACCCGTCTGTGTTCCGTTTAGTACCCATTGTACCCGTCTGTGTTCCGTTTAGTACCCATTGTACCCGTCTGTGTTCCGTTTAGTACCCGTTGTACCCGTCTGTGTTCCGTTTAGTACCCGTTGTACCCGTCTGTGTTCCGTTTAGTACCCGTTGTACCCGTCTGTGTTCCGTTTAGTACCCGTTGTACCCGTCTGTGTTCCGTTTAGTACCCATTGTACCCGTCTGTGTTCCGTTTAGTACCCATTGTACCCGTCTGTGTTCCGTTTAGTACCCGTTGTACCCGTCTGTGTTCCGTTTAGTACCCATTGTACCCGTCTGTGTTCCGTTTATGCCCTCTGTATGTTTGAGGGGCACTAGCCCCTCCTATGCCCAGCTTTGTGTGTACCCCATAGCGATGATTTAATTGGCTGAGGATAAAAGGATGAAAAAATGAGGACAGAAAAGTGAGAACGCCAATTGTGATTGGCTGGAATGTGATGATGTATGATGACATATTATGACAAGAGCGTCCCTCACTTCAAACTGTGATTTTGTTTTAAAACATATATGTTTATTGATTTGTCTTTGTACGTCATAGTACACCAATTATTCACATTCATATATTTTTCCATACACCCAAATGGCAGCACAAACACTAAACACATGGTGTTAACACATTACATACAATCTGTCTGTCCCTGTTTTGCCAATATATGGAAACCCCGGGTTTCATCAATGGATGCGATCGGTCGGTTTGGCGGTTCTGATCAGATATCCATAAATGCCTATATATGGGAATGTCGGTCGGAAGGGCGGTTTCCGACCATCTGAACGATTCCACGGCGGGCACCACACACACACTCCTTCGGGTTCTCACCGATGCCTGTGCCCGAGTTTGAAGTCGGTCGGACTGACGGCTCACATACTGTATATACATCCGCAGTTATAGTAGGATAACATTGTAACAGTGTGGGCGCTCGGGATGCACGGTGGTAAGATACCCGTCTACCGCCATGTAGTCTAGCTCAACTTCAAATTGTCTGTGGTGCATCCAGTTTGGCTGTTGGGCATTCACTTCTAGTCATTTTTACTAGTTGACTAGTTGCCTAGTTGCCTAGTTTACTAGTCGACTAGTTGTTTAACTACCTATTCTTTTCCCCCTCTGTCCAGAGGAGTTATAGTTACGTACTGTATGTAACTCTGAGAGTGTACGAGTCCATTTGGTTCTATTTGTACACTCTTTTGTTACCGTGTAGATTGGAGGTCCCAGCGATAGAAATCGTACCAAATGAGGGTCCGTGGCCTAATATTGCACATCAGACATGACAGGAGGTCCTTGGAATAATAAATAAATAAAATAAAATAATCAATGCTGTGTAGAACATTCCACAAAGTCCAACCTCTCTGTCTGATGATGATGATGAAGATGATGATGGGCTGGTCAATGTGGGTCAGAAGGGTTCATGGTGGTGGGTCGGCTCTTGTTCGGGAGGTCTTCTCCTCCAGGATGGAGCGCAGCAGGACGGGGTCGGCTCGGCCTTTGGTCTCCCTTTGGACCAAACCCATCAGCTTGTTCAGAACCTTCTTGTTGCCTTTCCTGATGAGCTGGACCTACACAGAGGACAGTGTGTTTAGTCATGTGGACCTACACAGAGGCCAGTGTGTTTAACCCATTCTGACCGGGCACCCATTTTGGTGTCAGCATCATGTTATGCTTTAGCTATTGAAAAATAGCAGATCTACAAGCTCATATCGCGCCACTGAGTGGCGCGATACGAGCTTGTAGGTCTGCCATTTTTGAAAAATCGAAGAATGACTGACATTTTTAGAATCTGATCTCAGGTCAGAATGGGTTGATCAGACCAGCGTGTGTCCAGTGGAAAACCTCGTATGAATCTGATCTCAGGTCAGAATGGGTTAGTCATGTGGACCTACACAGAGGACAGTCTGTTTAGTCATGTGGACCTACACAGAGGACAGTGTGTTTAGTCATGTGGACCTACACAGAGGACAGTGTGTTTAGTCATGAGGACCTACACAGAGGACAGTGTGTTTAGTCATGTGGACCTACACAGAGGACAGTCTGTTTAGTCATGTGGACCTACACAGAGGACAGTGTGTTTAGTCATGTGGACCTACACAGAGGACAGTGTGTTTAGTCATGTGGACCTACACAGAGGACAGTCTGTTTAGTCATGTGGACCTACACAGAGGACAGTGTGTTTAGTCATGTGGACCTACACAGAGGACAGTCTGTTTAGTCATGTGGACCTACACAGAGGACAGTGTGTTTAGTCATGTGGACCTACACAGAGGACAGTGTGTTTAGTCATGTGGACCTACACAGAGGACAGTGTGTTTAGTCATGAGGACCTACACAGAGGACAGTGTGTTTAGTCATGAGGACCTACACAGAGGACAGTGTGTTCAGTCATGAGGACCTACACAGAGGACAGTGTGTTTAGTCATGAGGACCTACACAGAGGACAGTGTGTTTAGTCATGTGGACATACACAGAGGACAGTGTGTTTAGTCATGTGGACCTACACAGAGGACAGTGTGTTCAGTCATGTGGACCTACACAGAGGACAGTGTGTTTAGTCATGTGGACCTACACAGAGGACAGTGTGTTTAGTCATGAGGACCTACACAGAGGACAGTGTGTTTAGGACCTATACACAGAGGACAGTGTGTTTAGTCATGTGGACCTACACAGAGGACAGTGTGTTTAGTCATGAGGACCTACACAGAGGACAGTCTGTTTAGTCATGAGGACCTACACAGAGGACAGTGTGTTTAGTCATATGGACCTACACAGAGGACAGTGTGTTTAGTCATATGGACCTACACAGAGGACAGTCTGTTTAGTCATGAGGACCTACACAGAGGACAGTGTGTTTAGTCATGAGGACCTACACAGAGGACAGTGTGTTTAGTCATGAGGACCTACACAGAGGACAGTGTGTTTAGTCATGTGGACCTACACAGAGGACAGTGTGTTTAGTCATGAGGACCTACACAGAGGACAGTCTGTTTAGTCATGAGGACCTACACAGAGGACAGTGTGTTTAGTCATGTGGACCTACACAGAGGACAGTGTGTTTAGTCACGTGGACCTACACAGAGGACAGTGTGTTTAGTCATGTGGACCTACACAGAGGACAGTGTGTTTAGTCATGTGGACCTACACAGAACACACTGTCCTCTGTGTATGTCCACATGACTAACCCATTCTGACCTGAGATCAGATTCATACGAGGTTTCCACTGGACACACGCTGGTCTGACTAACCCATTCTGACCTGAGATCAGATTCATACGAGGTTTCCACTGGACACACGCTGGTCTGACGAACCCATTCTGACCTGAGATCAGATTCTCAGTGTGTTTAGTCATGTGGACCTACACAGAGGACAGTGTGTTTAGTCATGTGGACCTACACAGAGGACAGTGTGTTTAGTCATGTGGACCTACACAGAGGACAGTGTGTTTAGTCATGTGGACCTACACAGAGGACAGTGTGTTTAGTCATGTGGACCTACACAGAGGACAGTGTGTTTAGCCCATTCTGACCTGAGATCAGATTCATACGAGGTTTCCGCCGGACAAACACTGGGTCTGATGAACCCATTCTGACCTGAGATCAGATTCTAGAAATGTCAGTCGCTCTTCGATTTTTCAAAAATAGCAGACCTACAAGCTCATATCGCGCCACTCGGTGGCGCGATATGAGCTTGTAGATCTGCTATTTTTAAATAGCTAAAGCATAGCATGATGCCAACACCAAAATGGGTGCCCGGTCAGAATGGGTTAGTCATGTGGACCTACACAGAGGACAGTCCGCAGTGGTTCTAGTCCGCTTAGTCATGTCACGTGCAACTGTTCCACTGACTCAATCGAACAGTGGTTCTCAAAACCACTTCATATGAAGGACCCAAAGGGTCTTGTTGGGTGAGCATTCGGCTAGAGTACATACCCATATAACTCATATGTACCCATATGTACAAATGGAACCAATTGGTTCCATTTGTAAACACTCTTTGAGGTAGACACCTGCAAACCTTTTCATATGAAGGACCCCCAAAGGGTCTTGGGTGTGCATTCGGATAGAGAGTACAGAGTAGACCCGTATAACTCAGAGTGTGTACAAATGGACATTTGTACACACTCCGAGTTACAGACCTGTAAAGGTCAATTTGATTCCATTTGTACATGCTCCGAGTTACAGACCTGTGAAGGTCAATTTGATTCAATTTTGTACATGCTCCAAGTTACAGACCTGTGAAGGTCAATTTGATTCCATTTTGTACATGCCCCAAGTTACAGACCTGTGAAGGTCAATTTGATTCCATTTGTACATGCTCCAAGTTACAGACCTGCAAAGGTAAATTTGATTCCATTTGAAAACTCTCAGAGTTACAGACCTGTGAAGGTAAATTTGGTTCCATTTGAAAACTCTCAGAGTTACAGACCTGTGAAGCTCCCTTTGGTTCCTTTCGGGGACCCCCTGGAACTCCTTTCAAGGACCCCTGGGGGTCCCCGGACGACACCTTGAGAACCACTGTAATAGAAGCCATGTTTGGCTGCATGTGTGTCTACTGTACTGTACTGTAGGTACCTGCATGCAGAGGTAAGAACACTGTTCAATGAATGTTTTTAAAATAATATTTTACACCCCAAATACCTTTTTATTGAGGGACGCTATAGCCCCTCCTATATTCTTTTATAGACAGTAGATTTCCGTCTTACACAAGCATTAAATTCCCGTTGACAATGAATGGAGAATTTACGTCATATATATAGACAAGCAAATCACCTATTTTTGTCCTACAAATTCCTATTGACAATGAATGGATGATGTATGATGATAAGAGTGCCCCTCGCACAGGTTTGATTCTTTCTTCTAGATTATTTACTCTCATGTTTAATAACGCTTGGAATGGATTCAGCATCATGAAAAGCCCCTAGTTTGACATGTCTACTTAAAGCATAATGAAATTTGGGAAATTTTGCCTTATTGTTAATGGTACCCCAACTTTCAGCAGATGTCACAAAGTTTCCCAAGTTGGGTTGGAACAAATTTATATGTTATAGTAGACACCTTTATGAACACATTTGTGAAGATTTTTTTTCTTCAGATTTGCCACACATTTAGCTAATTGTCTCTAACTAGTTGAATACATAGAGCCTGAACACAGAGATGTTTTAGTTTGAAGTCACCGTGTTGCTTCACCGTGAATGAAAATGAAAGAGTCCAGAAATGAAGAGAATATGCATGATGAATTGAAGACAATAGGGAGACCAGACCAAACGGTTCTTTGTTCAATTCATCATTGACTGCAGGTGTGGAGGAAATGCGACAAACAAAAATTATCCCTGAATTCAAGGCCTCACAGGGCGAGAAAATGAACTAGACTAACACTAAAGCTTTTCATGTGACTAAAATAGGACTAAAAAGTTACTAAATGTTATTCAAAAGACTATGAATAAAAACTAGGGATGTCCCGATACACTTTCTTTTTTCCCGATCCGATCCCGCAATTTCTGTGTTAGCCGATACCGAATACCGATACCAGTGTTGTGATCTCGTGTTGTGTCTATACTGTAGCTATCTAGCTATATATCTCGTGTTGTGTTTATAACAGACTCCTCACTCAAAACGTTTGGGCAACTCCAAAGCAAACTCCACATGCCCCAACATTTTATTTACTTACATACATAGTGTCAACCTTTTACCCCTGTGTCAGATCCGTGGTTAGACTGGCATATTCGCTGATAGCGATATGACCCGGTATGACAAATAAGGGCCGATACCGATACTTTTCCGGTACCGATACAGTATCGGGACATACTAAAAACGTGCTCAGTGCTCACCTCCTCAGGGTGGGAGTCCACCACCCTCTGACAGATGCTGTGCAGCTGGGCAGTGTCGTTGACCAGACCCAGGTCCAGCTCCTGCACCACCTGCTGGGCCGTTTTCTCTGGACACCTCCACATCTCCTGGAGAACCTGAAGACACACGCGTGGAATTAACACGTCTGGTGCCGCCCAATCTTTCAGAATAAAGGCGCCAGAGTGCCACGCAGATAAGGGAGATTTTATTCTGAAAACGCCTTCTTTCCCCTTTTTTTGCGATCGATGCATCGCATGCATTCCTGCGTGTGTGTGTGTGTGTGTGTATGTTGACTGACTGACCTGCTTGGCAGCAATGGAGGAGATAAGTCCTGTTTCCTGGAGTTGCAGAAGCTCTGCCAGGGCCGAGGGAGACACACGGCTGGAAGGGAATAAGACGCAAGATAACTATAATCACTCTTAATAGACTTGCTTCCTTCTTCTAATCAATAGTGCCTAACAAAAGCACAAGGTTGGATTAAGTGGCGTGAACAGGGCGAGTGGCGGTGGGATTAGTGTGCTATGACAACGCAGATAATGCTCCTAACCTGAACGCTAACGTTTCTATTGTGAAGATTTTAAGTGAAAATGTCACGACTCTTCCTGTGCCTCGAGGCCTTGGCCTCAGAAAAGGTTCAATATTTTTGTTTTGTTTTTTAGTTGTTAGAGAATGGAGAGGTGGCCCGGTAGCTCAGTCGGTCGAGCTTTCACATTTGGACTACAAGGTCATGGATTCAAATCCCGGGCACGGCCAACTCTGCCTGTCTGCCGTCTTTTGAGTAGCACGGCTTGGGTGCGGTGAGTCATGCGATAAGTGCTGGTAGGAGTTACCCGAGTGGAATAGCAAGAGAGTGGCGACACACTTTGATCTCGCCGCAAAAACTATTCCACTGGGGGTGTTACGCTCCACCTCAGGGGTCTAGCGCATTGAAACGGGGATAAACTCACGCGTTCTGGTTGATGCCGACAATAAGCCACTCTGACCTATTACTTACTTATTACACATTCAGTAATGTTGCACATTCAAACATGTTGTGAGCTTGTAAATCTGCTACCGTTTGCCCCAGAATAGGGAGAAAGGGGTTCATGAGGTTTGGTGGTTAATACAGGCAAAATGAATGACATTCAGGGTGAATCATTGCCTCCTGCTTTCTGATCAGTTTACTTCTTTTAAGTCAAACCATTTTGAACACAGTTTTGAACGCAGAAAACCGGGCAGAGGAAGTGTCGATACTGCGACAGAAGTTGCAGTTTTTCCCTCTACTCAACTCTTTTCCATCATCTTCTCCTTCCCCTGAAAGATGCATGATGCATCTATAATGTTGTTTACACATGGCGAAGACTTCAGCCACTGCTGTCTGGAACGAGAGATAAACGGAAGCTCAAGGCATCCGTCTGTCTTCACCGAGTCTTATAAAATTACTTCTTCATTCTGTTTGTTCAATTCTTTGGACTTCTGTCCATGCCACTGCTGAGTTGGGGCCTGGCTGCTTTATGCGATGCTGTGGGACTTCATTTTTTAAGCCATTTTGGGCGGGAACCCCTTTTGGTGTTAGCATTATGTTACGCTTTAGCTATTGAAAAATAGCAGAACTGCAAGCTCATAGCGAGTTTGTAGGTCTGCTATTTTTGAAAAACGACTGACATAGAAACATAGCTTTTTCAGAAAACTGTCAGGATATAGAAGACATTTTTAGAATCTGATCTCAGGTCAAAATGGGTTAAAGACCTGGAAACTAATTTTCTGCATGATCACATAGCTATTGGTCCTGCAGAGAGCAGGGCTTTTCAACAGAGTTTCATTAGTCCACGGACAACCATTTCAATTCCCAAATGATTCTGTCCTAGGGACACTACTATCAAACGTTGCTTTGGCGTAATTTTAATTAAGCTCTTTAACCCTAGAATACCTATTCTGGGCATGTCAAAATAGGTGAACATTTAAGCAAAAAATAGGTGAATGTAGCCGATGTAAAAGCTCACGACAGGTCGCAGTGCGATGCATTGTGAAAAAAAACATAAGATGAATTTTAGTTAGTCTTTGTCGGCTAAAGTAGCATATCTAAAAGCTCAAAATGAGACAGAAAGATAGAATTTCTGTGGTCTGGGTTTTCTGACATAACAATTTGTTAGCAGATGTCACTGTCGAGGGATTTTGCCTGTTTTCATTGCAGCTCAAAAGGCTTCAGAACACACAGAGAAAGCACAAAACGGCCAAACCACAGAAACTCCACTGAATGTTCAACGTTCAGGTTGTGTTGGTGTAATTGAGGTCATGAAAACCTAAAAGAAAAACTTTAAAAATAAAAATAAATCTAAATGAATGTCACGAAACCTTTAACCCATTTTGCGCGGGAACCCCTTTGTGTTTTAAGCATTATGTTATACTTTAGCTATTGAAAAATAGCAGGTCTACAAGCTCATAGTGCGGCACCGAGTGCAGCGCTACGAGCTTGTATAGGTCTGCTATTAAACAATGTTTGCTTCTGGGGGGGGGGGGGGGGGGTCCCTGTAACAACATATTTTCAAATGGGGGTCGGCGGCCAATTACATACATTTTTGGAGGTCCTTGACATGAAATAGTTTGAGAACCTCGCACTGATATAGAAAAATAGGGTTTTTCAGAAAACTGTCAGTATTTAGAAGACATTTGTAGAATCGTTCCCAGGTCTAAATGGGTTAAATGGCATCAGCTCTGCAAAAGAAAAAAAAGATTATAGAGGTTTGTGCCTGACGGAAACAACATCATTGATGTTGAGAGGAGCTGGCTGTGTGATATTTGGCATCTACAGCGCGCTTGACAGATACGTAATGGATGCCGGGGTGGAAGGGATGTCTTGGATGAGCTCTGCTGTCTGTGGGAGGCCTCTGTGTCTGGATCAGATATACTGTACGTACAGAAGATAGGAATCTGTCTGTGGGAGGCCTCCGTGTCTGGATCAGATATACCTACAGCGGATAGGAATCTCCCTGCATGGTCTCCCCACTATTTATTCTTACCCAACAGCAGGGGGAATAATATATCTTTATCAAAACTTTAAAGAGGAGCTGAGAAGGCTTCATTATGTGTATTATTGTGTGCATATACAAGTGTAGAAGAATTTGAAAAATATAGACATTGTGAAGACAATTTCTCGTGTGTGCGTGTGCGTGCGTGTGCGTGTGTGTGTGCGTGTGTCTGACCTCTGGCTGCCACTCAGGTCGTGCTGTTTGAGGAGACTGAGCAGCTCATTGGTTACCAGGCCAACCACCTTCCTTGGCGCCATACTGGTCTGCTTGACAACCGCCTCAAAGTAGTCCATCAGCCCGTCTTCATTCTGGGACAACACACCATCATCGTCATCATCATCAATATCATCATCAATTTACAATTTAGGCATTTAGCAGACACTCTTCATCCAGAGAGATTTACAGTAAGCAGGAACAACACATGGTAAAATCAAAATACATAGAAATAGTCATCAAGAATCATAAGTAAGCCAAGAGCCTAATATTTGTAGATTAGGTCAGTGAACCAATAAGATCCACCACCGTGTTTTCACAGCACCCGCCCCTCTGGACCACAAATCCCACAGGCTGGGCATTCCATCAGTGACACACACAGCGCTTGCAAAGGTATTCACACCATTTTTAGGATAATTGATTCAAAGCCTAAATGCTCAAGTTGAATATTTCCAAGGTCAGCTGACTGTGGCCCACATTAACCCATTCTGACCTGAGATCAGATTCATACGAGGTTTCCACTGGACACACACTGGTCTGATTAACCCATTCTGACCTGAGATCAGATTCTAAGAAATGTCAGTCGTTCTTCGATTTTTCAAAAATAGCAGATCTACAAGCTCATAGCGCGACTCTGTGGCGCGCTATGAGCTTGTAGATCTGCTATTTTTCAATAGCTAAAGCATAACATGATGCTAACACCAAAATGGGTTCCCGTTCAGAATGGGTTAATTAATTTAAAGTATCCCAATTGACGGTAACGAGCTAAGTGACCTCTGTAAATATAAAATAAAAGGCGAAAGCCGCAAAAAGAAAAGATAGGATAGGATAGGATCTGATGGGATATTCCAACTTGCAGGGTTGTGGTCAGGCGAGTGTAGTGTAGATAAAACATGGCATACAGTCATTCAAACAAAAATAAAATTCTAATCGGTTCTAAGATCAAGAATTATTTGGAAAAATGTAGAATATGGTCAGAATTCAGGAGAAAACTAGGTTCTATCAATTACACACCCTAAAGCCTTGAATTCATGGAGATTTTGTCGCATTCCGCCAGTCATCAAATGATGACTGCTCAGAAATGCGATAAAAAACAGAAAATCTGCATGAATTGAAATGAAAGGCTTCACGAGGTGTGTAATTGATAGAAAATAAGTAATTTTAAGGGTGAACTACTCCTTTAAAACCCATGTTTCTATGTCAATGGTGCTCAACCTTTTTCATGTCAAGGACCCTCAGAATTATCTCTATTGGGCCACGGACCCCCATCTCAAAACATGTTGGTCCAGGGACCCCCCAGAAGCAAATATTTTAGTTAAAAATGTTCTCTCTGAAATATATATTAAAAGATTTGCGCCACATTTTCACGATTAAAAAAAAAATAGCAGACCTACAAGCTCATAGCGCGCCACTCTGTGGCGCGCTATGAGCTTGTAGATATGCTATTTTTCAATAGCTACATTATAACATAATGTTTAAAACACCAAAAGGGGTTCCCGCCTCAAAATGGGTTAACCTATTATGGTAAGATGGCCGCGGTCTGCATAAAGGAGGATAAGAGGTCTCATCACCAGCAGGGTGAAGCCGTGCTCCGGCAGGATGCCGTAGGAGTGCAGCAGCCGGTCCCTCTGGACGCTGGGCAGCTCGGGCAGACGCTGGCGGAGACGCTCCACCAGCACGGCCTGGCCGGGCGCCACGCCGTCGGGCAGAGACGCCTCGTCATCGTACACCGTCAGCGGAGGGAGGTTGGGCTCCGGCATGAACCTGGAGGGACAATGTACAATTATTATTATCATGAACCTGGAGGGACAATGTACAATTATTATTATCATGAACCTGGAGGGACAATGTACAATTATTATTATTATCATGAACCTGGAGGGACAATGTACAATTATTATTATCATGAACCTGGAGGGACAATGTACAATTATTATTATCATGAACCTGGAGGGACAATGTACAATTATTATTATCATGAACCTGGAGGGACAATGTACAATTATTATTATCATGAACCTGGAGGGACAATGTACAATTATTATTATCATGAACCTGGAGGGACAATGTACAATGTAGGCACTTCGCAGCAGAGCGATTTATGACAAGCACAAGCACAGCACATGGTAAAATGGTAAATGGTAAATAGCGCCTTTATCCAAGGCGCTTTACATAGATTGTGCATTACATTCACACACACATTCATACACCGATGGCGGTGGAAACCATGCAAGGCACCAACCAGCACATCAGAAGCAATTAGGGGTTCAGTGTCTTGCTCAAGGACACTTCGACACTAACTCTGGGGGAGCCCCGGGTTCGAACTGGCAACCTTGCGGTTACCATCCAGCCCCTCTACCCCTGAATGCTATGTCTACATATAATGCTATCTAAATGAGTTTAGCCTTTGCATACGCCTGTAAGGTCATCGAGGCTAGGGCAAGTGCCAGGGGCTAAGATGGAGTCTGAAGAGGTGGGATTTCAGACTACGGCGGAAGATTGGGAGAGGGGGAGGAGGGAAAATAAGAATTTGATTGATTGAATACTTTGTTAGTCAGAAATGTGAAGAGCACGAGGGTACAGTCAGACATTAAGGCTTAAAGGATAGCACAAAAAAGTGCTTGTGGTCCTGTATAGACAAATTCACAGAGGCTTGCCTGGTTGCGGCCATTACTGAGGTGTACCATTAAGTGCAGCAACACTGATTAGCTACACCTGGCCTACGAAGCACCTGCTCCATGGATTACACCTCAGTAATGGCCGCGCCCAGGGCACCCCTCTGTGAATTCGTCTATACAATTCATCAACAGCATATATAAATAACACAATAATCAACAGATACAAAACACTACGTGCTCCATCTTCGTCCATGCTAAACTCCTTATCCCTAAACTACTTTGCCTTTTTTTACAATTTTGAAAAACATTTTTGAATACAGTTAAAATAGCTAATCTACAAGCTCACAACGTGACTTTAACTTTTTGTGTTTTTTTTCTTAACACTCTACTAAGTAGAAGAAAAAAAACACAAAAAGTTAAAGTCACGTAGAGTCTACTTGATCATACTACGGCCAATCTACAGTAAAAGCACATGCAGCAAATGTGTAAACTGGATCCCTACTAAATTGCACGGCCGTAAACATGCATGCTGCATGCACACATCTACAGGATTTTATGGAAATGCAAGATATAATAATATGACTGAGCAGGTGATAACACGAGACTGTGAGCCCGATAATGAAGTCTTCTCTTGGTGCTGCTACTAGTGCTACATACGGTACAGTAAGACAGTCACTCATTTAATGAAGTCTTCTCTTAGTGCTGCTACTAGTGCTACAGTAAGACAGTCACTCATTTGGATTCAATGGAGCATTTCCAGTTCACGTTTGATTGCGGTCACGGTTCGCTAGCTTCACTTCATATTCATCGATTATATGTACTGTACCACCCCATGTCCTAACAATTACAATATAGCATTACATGAGTTATTGAATCAAGGTCGATAATACATCTTCTATTCCCTATCATTAAAGGGATCATGACATTAAAAAATACGTTTTTGTAATCTTATTGGTTTTCTGAGCTCAATTGCACCTAAAAAAACCTGAGCTTTTAACATTCAGTAGATTTTCTGGCTCCAACAAGTGCTCTGATTTCCCTGTGGACTGTGATGTAAGAGTCCACAAATCCCATATATGACATAACAATTTGCCAGCAGATGTCACTGCTGAGGCCTGTTTGCCTGTTTTCATTGCAGCTCAAAAGGTTTCAGAACACACAGAGAAAACCCCAGACCACAGAAAATCCACTGAATGTTCAAAGTTCAGGTTGTGTGGGTATCATTTACAACCTAAAATAAAAATAAAAATAAATGAAAATCAATGTCATGAAACCTTTAAGGACAAAAACAACATTTGACTGTCTAACAACAGATGGGAGATGGTGTGGGAAGTCGTTTATAGACAAATCCAATTACTCCAAAAGATCGAGGAATTTGTGGAAGACTTTGGGAGGCTTGTAAGAAGATGACTTTGTTCCTGCTGATGGGAAGAAATCGTCTCTGTCAGGCGGAAACCTCAGCTGTCCAAAACTCGTACTTTTCAGGAATCAAATTCAAAAACAGCAAAAGTAGCAGATCTACAAGCTTATAACACGGCACTTTGCTCCTGTTGTGTTGTTTTGTATGATCAAGTAGGGCATTCATTTATGAAAAAGACACATGGAGATAAGAGGTTTCTGCCCGACGGTGACAAAATGCAAAGTGGAACCTTTTTTCTCCAAAGCATTGGAGTATGTAACTGGAGTACACGTGTATGTAACTGGAGTACACTGTATGTACTGTACAAATACAACTCTCACCTGTAGTCCTGAAGTCCCTCCTTGTCTCTCATGGGGATGGTCTGGCTGCAAGACAATACAGGTTATTATCCTTGATATTTCCTTTTTTATTGTATTGTACTGTACTGTACTGTACTGTACTGTACTGTACTGTACTGTACTGTACTGTACTGTACTGTACTGTACTGTACTGTACTGTACTGTACTGTACTGTACTGTACTGTACTTGGTACAGGCACTGCAACACAAGGCCTCAGATAGTGATTGATTGAGCCATTGAGGACATTGTTGGTGATTTTATGAAATACAATGTTTTTCTTTTGTTTTTTCAACCTCTAACCCCAAAAAACCCTAAACCTAAACTCTAAATGCCTAATTCACAACCCCAGTCGGAATCTGTCCCAACTCAAGGACCAGGAAAATGGTCTTCACAATGTCGAGGGGACATTTGGCCCTCACACTTATAATACAAGTACACACACACACACACACACACACACACACACACACACACACACACACACACACCCCCCCCCCCCCAGTATGACAACGCCAAATGGCCATATTCATCATAATTACCGAGATGGCTGGTCCCTGTGCCTGGCATGGGAGTAAACTAAAGCTGCTAATATTGCATCCCAGGCAGAGACAGGCTGTTGGGCCGGGAAAGGAACCACGTCTGGCTTTGATGTCATGTTTTAATTATGCCACACTTTTGATGCGACTTTTGTCTCTTGACATTTTCACTGGTTTAATCTTGTTTTTCGTGTCGTTTTGTTTTTGTTTTGAAGGATATCGACAACTGTCGACCTCCATTTGTTTTGTTTTTGTTATGTTTATTACAAAATAAACATTACGTTACTGTGCGATGTTCATTTGGTAGACGTGTGGTACATGAAAAGGGTTCATTGTCATTGTGTCAACAACAGTGTGTAGGCAGTGGTGTGTGATGATCGGGGATCATATTATGAGTGTTATTGTTGTGAGATTATGAATATTTATATTTACCAGTAGATCTGCTGTTTTCAAAAGATTTGTGTACATTAGAAAACTTGAAATGGGACTTTTCGATGCCAATACTTTTCTACTTTCACTTGTAACAGAGTAGTAGTACATTGGAGTATTGATACTTTTACTTAAGTAAAACATTTTGAGTACTTTTTCCACCACTGGGTGTAGGTTCTCTCATTCTCTTACCCAGATTTGGAGTCGAAGGCTCGGGTCTCGTTCAGAACCTTGCCTCCACTCTGGAGGATGCCCATCTGTCTCTGGATCTCATAGTCTGTTGACACACAGATCAAGTCATATAATGGCCTTGGTTCACAAAGTGGGGGTCCCTGGGGGACTTCCAGGGGGTCCTCCTAACTCCTCAGCAATCTATACATTGGCTTTAGAAACTAAATAGCAAACCTATACAAATAGTTAAAATACCTGTGAGGGCACAGCACATCACATTTAGATTTTTTTTCTTTTTTACACAAATCTTCTATTCTGGGGGTCCCTGGCACAAAATAATTTCAGATAGGGCAAACAAAAGGGCAGTGAAATAAATAATGCCCGATTTGTACGGTGCCAACGTGTTGCGCTGGCCCGCTGCGGGACACATCGTGAGCTTGTAGATCGGCTATTTTCGGAGCGTCACACGTACGCTTAGCTTATCCAGGTATAAAATGACTCGTCTTAGTTCTACTGGGAAAAATTTTAAATATATTTAGCTCTAGTCATCATAGCTTCGTTTTTTTATCTAGTTTTCAACTGTTTCAGTCCACCAGCACTTCTGTACTGTACTACACACAGTCTTACTGTGGTCCATGTCTAACATCTGCTGTGACACGCTGGCACATCTGACTGGCTGCCGCCAGCCGCTGACTGTTTAACGCTGTGATAGATGATGCTTTCATCTCCGACTCTTAAACCATCCAGGGCGGGAAGGGAACCCCTTTTGGTGTTTTAAGCATTATGTTATACTTTAGCTATTGAAAAATAGCAGATCTACAAGCTCGTAGCGCGGCACTCGTCTGCAATTTTTTTGAAAAATCGTGAAAATGTGGCACAAATCTTTGAATATATATTCACAGCGAACATTTTTAACTCAAATATTTGCTTCTGGGGGGGTCCCTCCCTGGAACTAGATATTTTCAGATGTGGCCAAATACAGATAATTCTGGGCTTCCTTGACATGGAAAATGTTTGAGAACGACTGACATAGAATAGGTTTTTCTGAAAACTGTCATGATTTAGATAGGGCTTTAAGCAACTAGTCGACTATTCAACTAGTCGACTAGTACATCCACTAGTCGACCTTGCTGGTACTAGTTGACTAGTTGATAGTCAACTAGTTTTTGTAGGCCTCAAGATCAGCTAGAATGCTATATATATTTTATTTTTTTACATAATAGGTAGTTAAACAACTTGACGACTAGTCGACTAGTAAACTAGGCAACTAGTCAACTAGTAAAAATCACTAAAAGTGAAAGCCCTAGATTTAGATGACATTTGTAGAATCGAACGTAGGTCTAAATGGGTTAACCCATTCTGAACGGGCACCCATTTTGGTGTCAGCATCATGTCATGCTTTAGCTATTGAAAAATAGCAGATCTACAAGCTCATATCGCGCCACCGAGTGGCGCGATACGAGCTTGTAGGTCTGCTATTTTTGAAAAAAATCGAAGAACGACTGACATTTTTAGAATCTGATCTCAGGTCAGAATGGGTTCATCAGACCAGTGTGTGTCCGGCGGAAACCTCGTGTGAATCTGATCTCAGGTCAGAATGGGTTAACGCACTTCTGTTGAACCTGAATGTGCTGTAAAAACTAAAAAGCCAATTTTGGGGGGGGGGTAGTTGCCAGGCCCCGGAATAAAACTCTGCAAAGGTCCACGCACGAGGAGTGTTGACAGCAAATCCATGCAGTATCTGTATCTGTACCGAAAGGTAATTCACCGTTCTGTCTGAATTATGGATGAATTATGTCCCTAATCGTAACTCCTCGCCTCGCCTCGCCGGTTACTGTCAAAACGAACTGACCTCCCTTTATGAAGCCTTTCCTTCTTGGAAAGACAGGTCTAATTAAATCAAGTTAAAAAAAAACAAAAAAAAAAACATAGTTTATACAAAAGTCTAACGTTTTTGGTTGACTTCACTTCGGTGTAATGCCTGGAAGACGATTCAAATAGAAAATAGTATAGTGTTTGTGTTTGCTGTGCCAGTGTGTCTTATCTTTGACTCCCTCGGTTTGACTCGTAGCGCACGCATAATTACCCATCATCCTGTGGGTCTTCCGCCAAGTGATGGTTTCCCAGTGAGAACGACAAACATTGCCTGTCTCTTGATCCCTGCCTTGTGTGTTCACTCAACCAGCTTAAGACGCAATGGGTTGGAACACTGTTCAATACTCACTCCCTGGCCTCATACACACATATCAAACGCGTCTGTGTTTGATGGCCGCCTCAATGCTTTTTCCAATGGAAGTCACACGGTTTGACCAATTTGTTTGATGGCTGTGTTCTGCCCATCAAACAAAAATGTTTGGTCAAACCATGTGACTCCCATGTGTGTATGAGGCCCCTAAATCACTGCCACACTTTGCGCGCGCACACAAGATCTCAGTATGGGATAGCAGATCTACAAGCTCACAACCTGAGCCAATGCATATAGGGTTTAAGTTGTTGAACTAACTTTTATGCTATTAACTAATTTTGCTGGGGACCCCCTGGAACCCCCTCAAGGACCCCTGGGGGTCCCCGGATCCCGAATTTTTAGAACTGCAGAATATTTAGTTTAGTCTCGAACTGGCGCTATATTTTTTCACAGTGAGAAAAGCATGGACAGAGTGTGTCGCTGGCTGATGACGCATCAGCAACAACGTGGCTACGTAACAGGGTGACGTTATGAAATACCAGTCAACAGCCTGCTGGCCAGACTGAGTAGCGAGTGTCAAATCAAATTCACAGGAACGCAGCGAAGCAGGCTAGAACCCAGGCTAGAATTAATCTGGTCTTCTGGCACGACGCCTCACAACACACCGAACTGAACTGCAATTTTTGATCACCTGAAATCACTCAAGCGCGCTCTTCTTGTACTGCATGCATATTTGAGTATCGTGTTCGTGTATGGCAAAGGTCAGTATTATTAATCTGATGGAAGGTATTTAAAGTTTTGCACCACACATATTAGTTATAATATTTATATAAGTTGTGTCTATAAGTATGTACGTTCTTAGGTAGCACTAATGTCCGACTTGCAACTTCAACACATTGATTGAATATAACCAACGACTCCATCCTCGCCAACGCACAAATGTGAGACAGATTGCACTCATTGGATCTCTATCTGGTTATGCTAACATTTACAGTATGAAGTACGGTAGTCTCCCACAGGAAGAGCGAGACGGGCCTGACCCTGATAATCTGATGCAAGAGGGTGTAATAGTATAACCCAGAATAGTTTTATGTAAATAGAGCAAATACATTACATGCCACGTCCCTCGTGTGATGCAAGTACATCCACCCACTCTTCCACCACCATTAGATGAAGTACATTATCAACTAGACGATTCGTTGAGACTGAATAAAATACGTATTACATTACGAATAGGTTTTTTAAATACAGGTTATAAAAAATAATGACAAATGTTTAAAGTCAATGCATACGATAAATACATTTCTAGATTGTGAAGTAGCTAGATGTAGCTAGCTAGATGTAGCCAAAACACCCCCGAGGGGATCCGATCGACAACAACGGTTTAGAAGTAATCAAAGTATGATTACTTCTAACGCGACAAGCGACGGGACCGCAATGGGCCGTCGAAAACACAATCTTTGGTTAGAATTGTTACAGACCCATAAGGGTCCATTTGGTTCCAAACTATCATTTAGCTGGGGACCCCCTGGAACTCCCTCAGGTACCCCTGGGGGTCCCCGGACCCCACTTTGGCAACCACTGCTCTAGAACGCTGACCTATGGCTCTGAGTCTGAACCCATGGTCTCTAGAACACTGACC